>NC_142813.1:45377792-45533696 GCF_049724085.1 Artemia sp. Qi Xiang Cuo | reverse complement strand
TTTTTAATAATTTTTATTTAGGTGTTAATATTTTATATTGAATAAACAAAGGATCATCACCCAATCACCATTTGCTTGGATCTTTTAAATTTTAATACTGTCTTGTATGAAACACTAAAAATAAATTAAATTGAAGTTCTTTTTGCTAGCTTATCTTCAAGAGCCTATTTGGCAATAACATTAAGTTCCTTCTTGACTTTGTTATTTTGATAAAGTGCGTTAGTATTACCTTTCTGTAATATGGTTTTATTGTCTTCCAAAGAAGTAAACGGGATGATTATTTTATGAATAGCCAAATTGCACTTCAATATCTGATTAATACTAGAAACATTTGAATTACTCTCCAGAAATGAATTCCTTCCCTATCTCCAACTAAAACCTTGGGTACAGCCCTGAACAGTATGAAAAATCAGTCACATAAAAAATCGAAATATTAACTTAAATGTGATAAGCAGAAATACAAAAAGGAGATGCCAAGGAACAGGATAAGAAAGAAGGAAATACTAAGGGACAGGATAAGAAAGAAGGAGATGCCAAGGGACAGGATAAGAAAGCCAGAGAGGGAGAAGACGAGAAAGAGAGGGAGAGTAAAATTCTTTAGAGAGATACAGATACTATTGCTTCTGATAATGTTGCTTCACACAATATTCAGTTCAGTAGTCTTTAAGCTAAATGTACTGAAACACTTTGTCTCAATCACGGCAGGTTCTCCCCCAAGCTTCATATGCTGTAAATACGCCTCAGCAAGTGTGAATGGTAGATACGGATCCAGTAGAGGATTTTTTTTCTCTCTAGCTTATTTTTGAAAAGTGGATTAGATAGCCCATTCGCTTTCATTTGATTTGCAGAGCAGGACCGTATCCAGGATTTTTTTTTCATAGAGGGTTACAGTATTTTTAGAGGGGGGAGGGGGCACTGAAACCTTTAAAAAGGCATCACAAATCTGTTTATTTGTATTTTGTTACGTTTTTACGAGTCGGACAAACATTGTGGAGGGGTTCAACCTCCCCCCCCCCCTGGATACGGTCTTGTTGTGGAGATAGAGAAAGAAAAGACTCTCACCATATATTTGCTCATTAAATTTCTATCTAACATGCAAGACACGGCTAAATTTATATGAAATTGTTGCGAAATAATTTTATCTTTTGCCACCCTAAAATAGTGGCTGTGCTGTGTGGTCTTTAAAGCTTAAAAACTTCTTGCCTTGCCGCTGAATGTGTGAAAAAAAAGGAGATTTTTCATTTTGATGTTTTTGCAGAGTAGGACCGTATTCAGGATTTTTTTTTGTTCATGGAGGGTTATAAACGCACAGTTACTTTAATGGAGTTCCAAGCCCCCTCTGGCCAAGACTGGCCCCGCCTCTGGGGCTGTCTTGGTTCTATTGAAATGTTTGAAGTAGAATATCTTGTTTCCAAACATTTTGACAATGTTTGGAGTAGAATATCCGAAATCAATTTATTTTAGCCCTACAACGCAATTTTGAAAATATTCTGGTCCCACTCTCTAGAGACCTTCCAACTGTATTTTTTTTTCATTTTGATGTTTTTAGGTGGCTCTGTCAACACCTCAAAAACTGCTTGGAGTTCTCTCATGGCAAAAATGCAAGAGAGCCAGAGAAAGGAGAAGCGACTACCTTGTCCTCCTTTTAAACTAGTTAAAGGTTAGTTTTTTTAGTCGGATTTTTGCACTGTAACTTATTATATCTCATAAATAAGGTCAAAGAGACATTGAGTGCTTGACATATTGTCACCCTTTGCCCAAAGACCCTAAGATAACTTTCTGGGAATTAGCTGCTGTACTATTAAGATCTATTAAAATTCATCTATTAGCTGCGTATTTTATTGCTTAAAATATTTTACGGCTTTACCGGCTTTGTTACCATTAATTCGAGCTTCGGCCCTCGCAAATCTTCTACCATGCTTGCTTGCTTGTTTTTTATCATTATTATTATTATTATTACATCTTTCAGGTGTTTGTAGTCTACACAGTAGGGTTGGGTGACTTGACGCCAAAAGTAAAAAATAGAACTGATTATACCTAGTTGCCTAGCTATGCCTTCTAGAGTTCCACAATAGTTTAAATTAAAGGTCAGGTTCTGGGCTATTAAATTAGCATATTAAACGAAGTTTTGAAAAGATGGGGATGCAAGAACAAGAACTGATTTTTTTTTTTTTTTTAATGTTGAATTTCACATGTTGATTTAAGTGACATGTAAAGCCCAGACTATTACTTCTACAGGCCAAAACATATTTGTATTTATTTATTAGGGAACATAAAACTATCAAGTCTTTCACTTTATCTGATAAGCTGGTAATTATTGAAGTATATCCGACCACTGTTTCATGTTGTAGGGGGTGACTTGAAAGTACTAATAGCTATGAGTGACCCCATACATTTGAAGTGACCAGAAGTAAAGGACTGTGGGTGGTATCACGAGTCAGAAATCACTGAACCACCAACTTCAATAAATGCCTAAGGTGGCTTATTGTGTTCCCGAGATACGGGAAGTGCGTCTTGCAGGAGCAGAACAAGTATAAGGTCAAAAAATATCTGCTACCGTGTCTGTAAATAGTTTACATATAACATTTATTTAAGTGAATCAACTTACTAGTGCTACTTACAAGGATTTATGATATTTTTCCGTTTCTGCAGAAACACAAAAATGGACTGTTTTAAAAGCAGCAATCAATGAGAAATTTTGTGATGCTGGGATTTTCCCCAAAAAGTTAAAACATTTTTTTTTATTTTTCTTCTAAGTACAGTAGCCACCTGTTTTATTTTTTTTAAATTAATTTTTTCAATATTTCAGGAAATTTTGTGTTTTGTTTAAATATTTTGCTTTAACTTGGTGAAATTTTGCCATAAAATAGCTTACAATTTGTAGAATCTATTACATTTAAGATGTGGTTTCATACGACCCCCATGACGTGATTCAGGGAAATTTAGCATAGGAATAGCATTGAAATATATTAGCTGGTTTCAAGTGAACCCTCTCTATGGGGTGACTTGACACCGCATATTTTTTTTTTTGCCCCTTGAAGTTGAATTTTAAAAAAGAAGATATTTTCGAATTTTTGTAGCCAAGGTTGTCATCAGCAGCACAGTAGCGCTGCCTAAAGAAAGAGCGATATGGGCACAATGTATTATCTTTGTTTTTTTAGACTAGGGCACTTCGTATGGAAGGAGTTGTCGTAGAAACTTCAAAAGGGCATTGCTCAATTGAAAATTGCAGGTTCTAGTGCCCTTTTTCACAGTTGAAAGTGATTGGAGGGCAATCAGTCTTCCCCCTTGCCAATTATTTACCTAAATACATCTAATCAAAATTTAAAGATAGTTACTTTAATCAGAGTAGTTGAAAGGTCCAGTTATTATGTCTTTAAAGATTATAAGCCCCTACAGCCCTCAGGGCAAGGATTGTAGTTATGCTCTGGAGGTATATAAGATTTTTATAGAAAGGGTGGTCGTATGAACTTCTAAGGGGTTCATTAGATTTGAAATCAGAATTCTAGTGTCCTTTTTAATCGTCGAAAGTGATTGGAGGGCAACCAGCCCCCATGCCCACTCCCGTTTTCCCAAGTATATCGAATCAAATTTTGAGATAGCTAATTTGTTCAACGTAGTTGAAAGGTCTCACAGTTATGTCTTTGAAGATTGACCCCCCCCCCCCAGGGCTCTCAGGGCAAGGGTTGTAAGTTATGCCCCAAATTTTATGGAAAGGGTGATTGTATAAACTTCGGAGGGGGCTCATCCGATTAGAAATCAGAAGTTCTAGTGCCATTTTCAATTGTCGAAAGTCGATGGAGGGCAACCAACCCCCTTCACGCCTATCATTTCCTCAAATACATCCAAACAAAATTCTTAGATAGCCAGTTGGTTGAGAATATTTGAAAGGTCCAGTAATTATGTCTTTGGGGATGACACCCCCCCCCTCCACCTCACGGCCCTCAGTACAAGAGCTATAAGCTGTATTAGTTGGGCATTGTTAATATTTAAGGTTATTCTGGAAGTGGTCACATAGACTTCGGAGAAGGCTCATTCAGTGTAAATCCAAAATCCTAGCTTTCTTTTTAAAATTTCAGAGTGATCAGACGGCCACCATTCCCTCCACACGCCCTTTTTTCCCCCAAACGCTTTCGAATTTTTTTCTGAAATATCCATATGCAAGTATAGAATTCGGATGTGGCTCATTCAATCGGAAGTGAGAATCCTAGTGTCCTTTTTAAAAGTCATACGTGATAGGGGGACAACTAGCCCCCCCCCGTCCTCTTTTCTCCAAATGCATCCGATAGAAATTTTGAGATATTCATTTTGTGCAAAATAGTCTAAAAATGATATAACAAGGCTTTCGGGGTTGAAAAAAAAACACCTCAGAACCTGGGGGTGAGGGTTGTAAGTTATACCCCGAAGGCATATAAGGCTTTTATGGAAGGCGTGGTCGTATAAGCTTTATAGGAGGCTTATTTAATTGGAAATTGAAAGTTCTAATTCGCTTTTCAGAGTCGAAAGTGATAAGGGGCAATTAGCCCCCCACCACCTGACGGCCTCTTTTATCCAAACGTATCTATTCGAAATTTTGAGATAGCTATTCTGTTAAATATAGTCCAAATAACATGTAACAAAGACTCCATAGTTGAGACAACCCATCAGAGCTCTGGGGGAAGGGTTTTAAGGTATGCCCTGGGGTCATATAAGGTTTTTACCATATGGAATGGGTGGTCGTATAAACTTTGGATAGGGCTCAGTTGATTGGAAATTGGAACTTATAGTGCTCTTTTTAAGAGTTAAAAGTGAATTGAGGGCAACCATTACCTCCCACCTTCCTCCCCCACACACATAATTTTCCAAAATAAACATCCAGTCAAAATTTCCACATCTATTATAAAATAGACATCTATTTTCTTCAGCAGTGACGATCCAGTAACTATGCCTTTGGGGATGTCAATCTCGTCAAAGCCCCCAGGGCAAGGGCTTTAAGTTGGGAAATTCCTTCACTGCTTACATATAGTATATGTTATTGAGAAAGGTATGCATGTTTGACCTTTACTTTTCAAAAAGACAAAGGGCATTCAGGTGAGTCTTTCAGAAAATATCATTAAAAGTTTTCAAGGGGCTAATTTGATTAAAAATGAAAAGCTCTAGTGTTGTTTTTAAGAAAAATAAATTGGAGGGCAAGCAACCCTCCTCCCAAGCGCATTCATTTTCCAAACACATCCAGTCAAAAATTTTAGACAGCCATTTTGTTCAGCATAGTAGTGCGGTTCAGCCACTATGTCGCTAGGGATATTGGGTATGTCAATTCCCCGCAATTATGCAATTTGCCCATTATACTTTAAAACGGAATTTTGCTTTAAAACTAAATCAAAAGTCGCTGATTCAAAGCTGAATTAGTTTTTTGACTAGATCAAAACTTTTGGGGCTACTACTATTACTATTTCTGCTCTTAAAATTTAAATAAATCAAAAGTGTAAATATATCCAACTTGCCGAAGAGCATAGATAGAATTGTTTGGAATGACATCAAGTTTTATTTTTCAGGTCAACTTGAGGAGGTATAAAATTAAACTAAACAATGCTATTTGTGTCAGGATTAAAAATTGTTGAAAAGGGGTCTCCAATATAAAATCTTATTATTTTTCCCATGAAAAAGACTATTTCAATAAAAAACGAACACAAATTAGTTTAAAAAGTTTTTCCACAAAGCTAGTTTTTCAAAAAATAATAAAGAACCAAAAATGAGCAGAAATAAAGTCAAATAATCTCAAACAAGGAAAAATTGACATGAGTATGGCTGAAAACCCTCATGCCTTATCAAGATCAGAACATAATTTGCATTTTACTGAAAAAAAAAATATATTTTAAATGTTTTCACTTTTTTTACTTTAAAAAATGAAAAAAATATTAAAACTGTAAGGAATAAATATCTGTATATTTATATTAAATTGACAATTCACGGTCTTTTTTCAGTAAAGGGCAAAGTATATTCTGGTTCTGAGAAGGCATGGGGGTTGTCAGCCCTACTCATGTTAATTTCTACCATCAATTAATAAATGAAACTAAAAAAGAACAGATTTATAAAAAACGACCAAGTCAAACTCAAAACGTACAAAAATTAACTTGAGTAGAGCTGACAATCAATCCCCCTGCCTTCTCTAGACTAGAACATAATTCGCACTTCACTGAAAACAAAATATATTCTAAATGTTTTCACCTTTTTTTACTTTAATAAAAGAAAAAACATTAAAACTTTAAGGAATTAATGTCTATATATTTATATTAAACAGTCTTTTTTTTCAGTAAAAAGCAAATTATGTTCTGGTCATGAGAAGGCATGTGGGTTGTCAGCCCTACTCGTGTTAATTTCTACCATCAATTAATAAATGAAACTAAAAACGGAACATATTTATAACAAACGAACAAGTCAAACTCAAAACGTACAAAAATTAACATGAGTAGGGCTGACAATCAATCCCCCTGCCTTCTCTAGACTAGAACATAATTCGCACTTCACTGAAAACAAAATATATTCTAAATGTTTTCACCTTTTTTTACTTTAATAAAAGAAAAAACATTAAAACTTTAAGGAATTAATGTCTTATATATTTATATTAAACAGTCTTTTTTTTTCAGTAAAATGCGAATTATGTTTTGGTCATGAGAAGGCATGTGGGTTGTCAGCCCTACTCGTGTTAGTTTCTACCATCAATTAATAAATGAAACTAAAAACGAACAGAAATTAGAATAAACGACCAAGTCAAACTCAAAACGAGTAAAAATTAACATAAGTAGGGCTGACAACCCCCCTGCCTTCTCTAGACTAGAATATAATTTGCACTTTATTGAAAACAAAATATATTTTAAATTTTTCACTTTTTTTACTTTAATAAAAGAAAAAAACATTAAAATTTAAGGAATAAATGTCTGTATATTTATATTAAACTGACAATCCGGGGCCATTTATTTTCAGTAAAGTGCAAATTATGTTCTGGCCTTGAGAAGGCATGGGGGTTGTCAGTCCTACTCATGTTATTTTTCGGTTAGAATGCTGAAGATGTAGAATCGTCATTATCCTTATTACACTGATTAAGATGGTGTTAAGTGCTGTGATGTGCTGTGATGCGTTGTGATATGTGATATGCTGTGAGGTGTGTAAGATGAGATCTTTATTTCAAAAATCACCATCGTAACCTGAAAACAGCTGAATTCGTATTTTAGATAAAAAAATAGGATAAAATATTAAACAAGATTTAAAAACGCCAATACATTTAAAATTGGCAAAAGAATGCAATTAATACCTCGTTCGACGAAAAAAAATACAAAGAAAAGATATAAAAATAAACAAGAAACCAAATCAAGGTAAAAGAAATAACGAAAAATTTAAACAGACATTTCTGCAAGGACTCTGCCAATTTGTCCTCATTGCTAAAAAAAGGGACGGAAAAACAAGTTAAAAACAAAACAAAAAACTAACCTTTTGAATTAAACAGTATCTAGACAGAGAGACAACTGAAACAAAAACCCAAACGAAACAAATGTAAGACCATTCAAAATTGATTGGGCAAGAATTTTTTCCCTAGCGAGTAATGTAGCCTGTCTACTGACCTGATTTGTGTTAAAACAGTAAATTGATCTTGTTTTAAAATTGTCAATGTTTATGTTGTCAATAAAAATCCTATTGCCTTAAAATCCAAATACCAGCCCAAAAAAGTTTGAATGCCTTTTTTTTTTACTGAGTTTTCTAATATTTCTCTCTCCATCCCTGGACTTAAGACGAGCAATGGAACTTATTTGTAAAATATAAACATTCGTTGTAACACTTGTTATTGTGTGATCTTGACTGAATGCGTGAGAACTTGAAGAGTAATTCCTACTTGATTGTTTTCAGGAACTCCTTTTGCTGTAGATGCTTTTTCTTATGGTAGCTTGCCTGGTGTGACGGCTTACTTCTTGTCACATTTTCACTATGACCATTACATTGGACTCAATCGCCGGTTTTCATCGCCGATATATTGCAGCAAAATAACTGGTAAGTGGCACCGTAAATCTATTGAAGACAAAAAGTTGGCTGAGTAGGGGTTTATCCCTAAAGATTTCTGATTAATTTTAATTATCGTGGTGTGCTTGCATACCTAGTCTGTTGGCTTATCTTCTATCACATTTTTACGATAATGATCGCTTCGGACTCTATCGTCGGTGCATTGAAACAGAGTAAATGGAAAGTGTCTAGCTAAGTTTATTGAAGAAAAAAGGGAGTTGAGCAGGGATCTGTCCCTTGAGACTTCTTATTACCTTTTTTCTCGTCTCCCTACCCAACCCAGTCTGAAGGCTTATTTTCTACTTATTTTTACTATAATCCTCACTTCTGACACAGTCGGCAGATTTCTTTGTCGATACATTATAGCAGAATAAATGGAAAGTGTCCATCTTAGTTTATTTTAAGAAAAAAGGAGGTTGAGCAGGGATCTATCCCTAGAGATTTCTGGTTAGTTTTGATTATTTTGGTCTCTCTGCCCTTCCCTCTGACGGTCTCTCTGCTTTCTATTACAATCTTATCATAATCATTGCTTTGGACTCAATCATCGGCTTTCTTCGTTGATACATTGTAGCAGGATAGCCCTAAAGCGTCCAGCAAAGTATATTGAAGTAAAAGGGGACTGAACAGGGATCTATCCCTAGAGATCTCTCCTTAGCTTTAGTTATATTGGTCTCCTTTGCCCTACCCACTCTGATGGCCTAGTTTCTACTACTTTTCTACCACAGTCATTTCTTTTGACTGAATTTTCAGCTTCACCCCTGTTTTTTTTTTTTGTCCAATTTAAACTAAGAAATAACTTGCATATGTCGTTTTATTAAGTACAGGTAATAATAGCTCAATTATATATTTCATATGTATAGTTTGAACAAAACTATTTTTTTGTCAAGGGGTGCTGTTCTAAGAGGTGATGTTAGGTGACTAAATACTATAAACATTGACTAACTACTGTACTAGACCAACTGGAAGGAATACCAGTAGACTAAAAAAGAATTTTCACTTCAGCAATGGAAAAATATCTCAATTCATTTGTGTGTCTTAATTCACTATTGTTTGTCAAAATATCTTAATTCATTCATATATCATGGATTTGAACGGAGGAAAAGCGTCCATAGCTTTTTTTTTTAAGGCGGATTGGGGCTACAGTGAGTTCTTAGTAGTAGTAGTTATTAAACGAGCAAGTTATTAAACTTGTTATTGGTTGTTATATAGTTCAAAATGTCAGTTATTAATCTGACTTACCACCTCAGTGCCATCTATTCAAGTATTTCGCGTTCTGGGGTCTCTTATTTCAGTCTACAGACGCTTTATGAAAAATATTAGGGGGACTTGGAGGAAGAAATGATTTTTTTTCCAAAATCTATATATATATATATATATATATAAGCCACGACCTTGGAAAAATTCCTTATTTCCTCCCAGTTCCCTTAAAAGTTTCATAAACCTTCTGCTGACTGAAATTAGAGACCCCTGAGTGTGAACTACTTGAATAGATGTCATGAGATGGTAAGTCAGTGCCCTGATGGAAAAGGGAAGTGGTTTCTTTGTAAAATTGCGCTGTGCTGATAAGGCACTGGGTTAATCAAGTTTGTGTATACTGATTACTCAATTCATAAGACAACAGTCAGAGAGGGACTAATTTGAAATTTAGTCAAAGCTTTGACATTTAGACAAATAGTGTTTGACTCAACATATATTGTTGCAGTAAACTGTGCGACAAATGTTGTTCTATCCCGCTTTCTAGGACTGTAATATAATAATAATTTTATTAAACCCATCAAAAAAAGTGCATACAAAATAGTGAGAGAAATTCTATAATGAGAGAAAGGTTGAGGTGGCTAGGACACGCTCTGTGGATAACATATAATAGATTGCCAAAGACTGTCCTTGTCGGCCAACCATCTAAGACCACATAAAAAACTCACCAAGACCACGAATGGGGTAAGAAGCGGTTGTCCAAATCCAAAATTATTAAGACTTTTGAGTATAAATATCAGTATATATATGTTAAACTTTCATTCCACATTCATCTGTTTGTTCAATAATCTTGGTTGTAAAAGTGTTTATTTTTTTTATGTTATGAGAAGTAGAAATATTAAGTAAATAGAGAAAGAGGAATATAAAGCAAGGAAAAGTATTTGGCCTAGTTGGGCTTTTTGGTATTTTGATACCAATTCATCCTCTTCAGGATGAGAAGGAGGGGGTCTTTGGATTTATGTTATCAGCAAATCTTATAGGAAAACTGGCCGAATCTGAACCAGTAAGACCTTATGTCTAGTTGCACCTTTTATAGGGAATTCTGACTTCTTTGAGAGAGGGTGTGGCTAAATTCTTGTCATCACGACATCTATCAGAAGAGTTAACGGATCTAGAGGATAGGATGTAAGAGGAGCGTCCTCGCTGCGTTCTTTTGAGGTCTGTACTCAACTTGAACTCTGTGGAAGTATACCAGCCAGTCTATTCTGGTGTGTCCCACATTGTGTGGGGGATATCGTCAGAAACCAAACAATCTTGATTAGAAACAACATGTAGGCTAACAGTTGTGTCTTTCCAAGGTCTTCCAGCATGTCTGAGAACGAAAAATTGAGGTTAAATGTGGTGGGTTTTACCATGCAAATGATATAAATGTTCATCAGATCAGGGACCATCAGGTGGGAGTGTTTACTTACCAAGTGCTTAATAGGTTATCTTCTGAATATTTTAGACATTTTTTTATGTTTAATTCAGATTATCATCAGCATAGGACTAGAGGTCGTGGTAGCTTAGTCTCAGAAGTAAGGAGTACGAGTCGATCTAGTTTTGTAATTAATAAAAAAACTTTTTCCACAAAATAAGTTTTTCAAAGAAAAGTAAAGAACTCCATTAAACCAAAAATGAGCAAAAATAAAATCAAATAATCTGCCAAGCGTAAAACTACCACAAACCAGTAATGATAAATAAATAGAACCCAAAACGAACAGAAATTACAATAAATTACAGAGTCAAATTCAAAACGAGCATAAACTAACATGAGTAGGGCTCAAAACCCCTATGCATTCCCAAGGCCAGAACATAATTTGCACTTTACTGAAAAAATATAAATGTTTTTTCTTTTATAGCTTTAATAAATCAAGTAATATTAAAATTTTGATTACTAAATATCAGTATATGTATATTAAACTGACAATGCACATTCATTTGTATTTTTTTCAGTAAAGTGCAAATTATTTTCTGGCCTTGGGAAGGCATAGGCAGAAAATAATCTGCACTTTATTTAAAAAATATAAATGTTTTTTCTTTTATATCTTAAATAAATCAAATAATATTAATATTTTTATTACTAAATATCAGTATATGTATATTAAACTGATAATGCACATTCATTTGTATTTTTTCAGTAAAGTGCAAATTATTTTCTCGCCTTGGGAAGGCATAGGGTTACTCATATTAATTTCTGCTTGGTTTGAGTTTGACTCGGTTATCTATTGTACTTTCTGTTCGTTTTGGGTTTCATTTATTTATCGATGCTTATTTGTGGTAGTTTTACGCTTGGTAGATTATTTGATTTTATTTTTGCTCATTTTTGGTTTAATGGAGTTCTTTACTTTTCTTTGAAAAACTTATTTTGTGGAAAAAGTTTTTTAATTAATTACTGTTCGTTCTATATTGACATAGTCTTTTTAGGGAAAAAGAAAATAATAGTTTAAATCTTTTCGTTTTTTTAAAGACTATAGTTTGGCCTGCTATTTGTATGCTGGAGAAAAATTTCCAGCAATTTTTAACAACATACACCCTTTTAAAAATCTGGACACAAATAGTAGTGTTTAATTTAGTTTCATACCTCCTCTAGTTGACCTGAAATAGAAAACTTGATACCATTCGCAAAAAAAGAAAATCTGTTTTGACTTGGATAAACTTACGCTGTTTTGATTTGTTAAATTTTAAGCGCAGAAGTAGCCCCGAAAGTTATACTAGGATAAACTTACGCTGTTTTGATTTGTTAAATTTTAAGCGCAGAAGTAGCCCCGAAAGTTTGAACGTAATACCCTCAGTCGTTATTGGGATACTACTGAGATGCCTTATTGGGAAATAGCATTAACACAGTGCATTTTGTTTTAGTCTTAAGGCAACATTTAGTTTTTAAACATAATGGGAAAATGTAAGGGTGGGCGTGGGATGGGACTAGTTGCCCTCCAATCACTTTCTACTATTGAAAAGACAAATGAAACTCAGAGAGGAAAGAAACTAACAAAATGAAAAATAAAATCAAAAAGGGTGAAAAAACGAGGATTTTGTCAGCCAGTGGTGAACCATGAAGAAGAAGAAATAAGCAAATATTTCGACAAGGACCTCCTCCAAGTCGTCCTCAGTGCTAAACAAAAAAGAAGAAAAAGAAGAAAAAAAACAAACGAAAATCTAACCTTTCGAAGTTTACCCGACTGTTAAATGTAAATTAAACTGTCGTAAATTGGGCTTAATGAAATATCTCCAGTATCTCTATTTATTGCTAAATTTTTGTTCATGTATTTTTACATATCATATATTGAGATAAAATCATATCATATCATATATTGAGTTAAAAAAAAAATACATGAACCCAAATTTAGCAATAAATAGAGATACTGGAGATATTTCATTAAGCCCAATTTACGACAGTTTAATTTTGAAGGACTCAATCAATATTTTCACCCGGTATAACTTAAAAGAACCTATTTGCATATCTAAAGAAGACCGAAACTGTAGACCAGCTAAAACTATTGCAAGGCAAAGAATTCTTGCTCAATCACCTTGGTCAATTCTTTTTCATTGATTCCTGCCTGGTTTTTATTTAGTGTCTGTTCTGTCTTTGTCGGGTAAACTTCGAAAGGTTAGATTTTTGCTTTTTTTTTTCTTTCTTTTTCTTCTTTTTTGTTTAGCACTGAGGACGACTTGGCGGAGGTCCTTGTCGAAATATTTGCTTATTTCTTCTTCTTCATGGTTCGCCACTGGCTGACAAAATCCTCGTTTTTTCACCCTTTTTGATTTTATTTTTCACTTTGTTAGTTTCTTTCCTCTCTGAGTTTCATTTGTCATGTATAGCTAGTGTGGTTTAAGAATGTATTTACTATTGAAAAGGGCATTAGCCCTTTCTATTTTCAATTGAATGAGCCCTTTTCGAAGTTCCTACGACAACTCCTTCGATACAAAGTGCCCTGGTTAAAAAAAAACAAAACAAAAAACAAAAATAAAAATAATACTTAGTACCCACATCAATCTTTACCGTAAAATGTCAAGCCTTCCAGTCACTTTTGACTATTAAAAAGGGCCCTAGCCCTTTCAATTTCCAATCGAATGAGCCCTTTTTGAGTTTCTCCGACAATGCTCTCTATAAACACCTTATATGCCCCCAGGGAATGAATTATAACCCTTGCCCTGAGGGCTGTGAGCGGGTCCTCATCCTCAAAGAGCTAATTTCCAGAACTTTTAAGTACGTTAAACAAAACGGCTATCTCGAAATTTTGATTGGATGTGTTTGGGGAAATGGTGGGCGTGAGAGGGGCGTTAGTTGCTCTCTATTCACTTTTAACTATTAAAAAAGGCACTAGCCATTTCAATTTCCAATCGAATCAGCCCTTTTGAAGTTTTTACGACAACCCTTTCAATAAAAAACCTTAAATGCTCCCAGGGCATAACTTTCAACCTTTGTCCTGAGGGCTGTGGGGGTTGTCATCCTCAAAGACCTAATTTCCAGAACTTTTGATTGGATTTGTTTGGGGACATGGTGGGGGTGAGAGGGGGGTTAGTTGCCCTCTAATCACTTTCGACTATTAAAAAGGGCACTAGTCCTTTCAATTTCCAATTGAATGAGCCCTTTTGAAGTTTCTACGACAACGCTTTCTATAAAAAAAACCTTATATGCCCCAGGGCATAACTTACAACCCTTGCCCTGAGGGCTGTGAAGGGGCTGCCATCCTCAAACACTTAATTTCCGGACCTTTCAACTACGTTGAACAAAATGGTTATCTCAAAATTTTGATTGGATTTGTTTGGCGAAATGGTTGGCGTAAGAGTGGGGTTACTTGCCCTCCAATCACTTTCGACTATTAAAAAGGGCACTACCCTTTCAATTTCCAGTCGAATGAGCCTTTTTTGAAGTTTCTGCGACAGCGCTTTCTATAAAAACCTTATATGCCCCAGGGCGGTGTGCGTGTAACTGAACCCCCGTGTAACTGAACCCCAAGCAACTGAACCCCTGTAACTGAACCCCCGTGCAAATGAACCCCCGTGCAACTGAACCACCGTATAACTGAACCACCGTGCAATTGAACCACCGTGCAACTGAACCCCATTTAACTAAATTCTCGTGTAATTAAACCACCGTGCAACTCAAACCCATTTAACTGAACCCCCATGTAACTAAACCCCCGTGTAACTGAACCACCGTACAACTGAACCACCGTGCAACTGAACCCCCGTGTATCTGAACCACCGTGCAACTGAGCCCTCGTGTAACTGAACCCTCATGCAACTCAGCCATCGTACTTACATTGGGTAAAATACAATAGGTTTATGAACCATAGTTCTTTAACTATGGTATAATTATTTAAAATTTAAACTGTTTTAAATAAAATGGCCGTCCCAAAATTTAGATCGGATGTATTTGGGGGAAAAATAGGTTGGGGTGGAAGCCCTCCGATCACTTTTAACTCTGAAAAGTGCACTGGGTATTTTGATTTCCAATCGAATGAGCCCTCCCCCCCCCCCAAAAAAAAAAAAATCATACAAAATGTTTTCTACAAAAACCTTATGTGTTAGCATTGAGCAATTAGCTTAACTTACAGCGCTTGCCCCAGATGCTGCTGGTGGGGTTGTTAACCCCAAAGGCATGATTATTTGATCTTCAGACTGTTTTGAACAAAATGTTTATTTTTATTTTGATCGGATGTATTTGGGGGGGGATGTCGGTTAAGAGGGAAAGGCTGATTGTCCTGTGATTACCTTTGATTCTTTGAAATTGAACTTGAACTTTCAATTTCCAATCGAATGAGCCTCCTTTAAAGTTTTTACGATCATCCCTTCTATAAAAACCTTAAATCTTAACAATTGGTAACTTGCAATTACATACAGATTGCTGATACAGGTGTATCAGCAATTTTTTTTGGAACAGCTTATCGTATCAAGATGAAACTTCTGGGGCATCTACTTGCTACTACTGCTATTAATACTGCTACTACTACTACTAATTCAACACTGTTATTACTTCTACGGCTCCTACTACGACCTCTGCTACTATTAAACTAGCACTATTAAGGCTACGCACATCAAGTTGAAAATTTGACAGAATGAGGTATTTGAGGTGGAACTTGAACTAGATCAAAAGACACTCTGTGCATGCAGGTTTTAAAAATGGCATATCTCAAAAAGGGATTTACGTATTAAGTTGGAACTTTCAGAGAGTGCTTAAAGGGAAAGTAAATTCACCAAAAGGAAATTTGTGCAAGCTCAGGCCTGGGTTTACTATTAGGTCCCTAGGCCTGGACCTAGAAGCGCATAATTCTAGCGGGAGCAATAAATTACCACTGAGTAATTTTTTCCTGGCAAAAACTGGGCTGATGTGATTTATCGTCACCAGGCGCACTTTGCCGCAACGCTGCCTATTCTCAGAAAAGTGACTTTAAAACAACACAGGAATTCCATGGTCACTTATAAACTGTCAGATGTCTCCCGAGAATGGTAGCTGAGAGTTCGGTATTACCCCTCTCTTTCATCACTTTTCGCTCATCAGTTGCGTTCTGTTAACACACAGTTACATGGTTACACACAGTTACAGTTACATGGGGGTTCAGTTACAAGGGGGTTTAGTTAAATGGGGTTGAGTTGCACGAGGGTTTGGTTAAAAGGGGTTCAGTTGCATGAGGGTTCAGTAGCATGAGGGTTCAGTTGCACGGTGGTTCAGTTGCACGGGGGTTCGGTTATACGGGGTTTAGTTGCACGGGGGTTCAGTTACACGGGGGTTGAGTTGCACGGGGCCTGAGCTGTACGAGGGTTCAGTTGCTTGAGGGTTCAGTAGCACGGGGGGTTCAGTTGTACGGTGGTTCTGTTACAGGGGTTCAGTTGTTTGGGGTCCAGTTACACTGGAACCCCTCTGGGCATAACTCAGAACCCTTTGCCCTGAGAGCTGTGAGGGGGTTGTCATCCTCAAACACATAATTTCCGGACATTTCAACTACGTTGATCAAAATGGTTATCTCAAAAGTTTGATTGGATGGGTTTGGGGAAATGGTGGGCGGGAGAGGGGGGTTTCTTGTCCCCCAATCACTTTCGACTATTAAAAAGGGTACTAGCCGTTTCAATTTCCAATCGAATGATTTCTTTTTGAATTATCTACGACAAAGCTTTCTATAAAAAAAAAACTCATATGCCCCCAGGGCCTAACTTAAAATCCTTTCCCTGAGAGCTTTGGGGGGAATGTTATCCTCAAAAACATAATTTCCGGATTTTTAACTACGTCGAACACAATGGCTATCTGAAAATTTTTATTGGATGTGATTGGGGAAATGGTGGGTGTGAGAGGGGTTTTAGTTATCCTGCTATCGCTTTCGACTATTAAAAAGGGCACAAGCCCTTCGAATTTCTAATCGAAGGAGCCCTTTTTAAAGTTTCTGCAACATCACTATCTATAAAATACTTATATGCCCCCAGGGCATAAATTACAACCCTTACCCCTAGGGCTTAAGGGGGTTCTCATACTCAAAGACCTAACTTCTAAAACTTTTATCTGCATTGAACAAAATGGCTATGTAAAAACTTCAATTGAATGTGTTTTGGGAAAAGGTGGGTGTGAGAGGGGGTTTAGTTCCCCTCAAATTTCTTTCGACAATTTAAAAGGGCACTAGCCTTCTCAATTCCCAATTGAATGAGCCGTCTTTGAAGTTTCTACGACAAAGCTTTCAATAAAGACCTTGTATACCCCCAGGGCATTACTTACAAACTTTACCCTGAGGGCTATGGGGTGAGTGTCATCCTCAAAGATATAATTTCCAGACCTTTCAACTACTTTGAACAAAATGGCTATCTCAACATTTTGACTGGATGTGTTTAGATAAATGATGGGCGTAGAAGGGGTGTTTGTTGCCTTCCAATCACTATCGACTATTAAAAAGGGCACTAGCTATTTTAATTTTCAATCAAATGAGCCCTTTTTGAAGTTTCTACGATAACTCTTTCTATAAAAACCTTATATGCCCCCAGGGCATAACTTACAACCCTGGTTCAGTTGCTCGGGGGTTCGGTTATACGGGGATTTAGTTGCACGGGAGGTCAGTTACACGGGGGTTGAGCTGCACGAGGGTTCAGTTAAAGGGGGTTCAGTTGCTTGAGGGTTCAGGAGCACGGGGGGTTCAGTTGCACGGGGGGTCTGTTGTACGGTGGTTCAG
The DNA here is from genome assembly GCF_049724085.1 of Artemia sp. Qi Xiang Cuo. Lineage (NCBI taxonomy): Eukaryota > Metazoa > Arthropoda > Branchiopoda > Anostraca > Artemiidae > Artemia > Artemia sp. Qi Xiang Cuo. The sequence continues at coordinate 45,516,273 of NC_142813.1, read as the reverse complement.
TTACAGGGGTTCAGTTGTTTGGGGTCCAGTTACACTGGAACCCCTCTGGGCATAACTCACAACCCTTGCCCTGAGAGCTGTGAAGGGGTTGTCATCCTCAAACACATAATTTCCGGACATTTCAACTACGTTGAACAAAATGGTTATCTCAAAAGTTTGATTGGATGGGTTTGGGGAAATGGTGGGCGGGAGAGGGGGGCTTCTTGTCCTCCAATCACTTTCGACAACTAAAAAGGGCACCTGCCGTTTCAATTTCCAATCGAATGATTCCTTTTTGAAGTTTCTACGACTACGCTTTCTATGAAAAAAAACCTCATATGCGCCTAGGGCATAACTTACAACCCTTACCCTGAGAGCTTTGGGGGGGGACGGTTATCCTCAAATACCTAATTTCCGGATTTTTTAACTACGTCGAACACAATGGCTATCTCAAAATTTTTATTGGGTGTGATTGGGGAAATGGTGGGTGTGAGAGGGGTGTTAGTTATCCTGCTATCGCTTTCGACTATTAAAAAGGGCACAAGCCCTTCGAATTTCCAATCGAAGGAGCCCTTTTTAAAGTTTCTGCAACATCACTATCTATAAAAACCTTATATGCCCCCAGGGCATAAATTACAACCCTTGTCCCGAGGGCTCTGAGGGGTTTATCATACTCAAAGACCTAACTTCTAAAACTTTTAACTGCATTGAACAAAATGGCTATCTAAAAATGTTGATTGGATGTGTTTAGGGGAAAGGTGGGTGTGAGAGGGGGGTTAGTTCCCCTCAAATTTCTTTCGACTATTTAAAAGGGCACTAGCCTTTTGAATTTCCAATTGAATGAGCTCTTTTTCAAGTTTCTACGACAAAGCTTTCAATAAAAACCTTATTTGCCCTCAGGGCATAACTTACAAGCCTTACCCTGAGGGCTATGGAGGGAATGTCATCCTCAAAGATATAATTTCCGGACCTTTCAACTACTTTGAACAAAATGGATATCTCAAAATTTTGACTGGATGTGTTTGGATAAATGGTGGGTGTAGAAGGGGTGTTTGTTGCCTTCCAATCACTATCGACTATTAAAAAGGGCACTAGCCATTTTGATTTTCAATCAAATGAGCCCTTTTTGAAGTTTCTACGATAACTCTTTCTATAAAAACCTTATATGCCCCCAGGGCATAACTTACAACCCTGGTTCAGTTGCACGGGGGTTCGGTTATACCGGGGTTTAGTTGCACGGGGGTTCAATTACACGGGGGTTGAGTTGCACGGGGGCTGAGCTGCACGAGGGTTCAGTTAAAGGGGTTCAGTTGCTTGAGGGTTCAGTAGAACGGGGGGTTCAGTTGCACGGGGGTTTGGTTATACCGGGGTTCAGTTGTACGGTGGTTCAGTTACAGGGGTTCAGTTGCTTGGGGTCCAGTTACACTGGAACCCCTCTGGGCATAACTCAGAATCCTTGCCCTGAGAGCTGTGAAGGGGTTGTCATCCTCAAACACATAATTTCCGGACCTTTCAACTACGTTGAACAAAATGGTTATCTCAAAAGTTTGATTGGATGGGTTTGGGGAAATGGTGGCGGGAGAGGGGGGTTTCTTGTCCCCCCAATCACTTTCGACTATTAAAAAGGGTACCTGTCGTTTTAATTTGCAATCCAATGATTCCCTTTTTAATTTTCTACGACTACGCTTTTTATGAAAAAAAACCTCATTTGCGCCTAGGGCATAACTTACAACCCTTGCCCTGAGAGCTTTGGGGGGAAGGTTATCCTCAAAAACATAATTTCCGGACTTTTTAACTACGTCGAACACAATGGCTATCTGAAAATTTTTATTGGATGTGATTGGGGAAATGGTGGGTGTGAGAGGGGTTTTAGTTATCCTGCTATCGCTTTCGACTATTAAAAAGGGCACAAGCCCTTCGAATTTCTAATCGAAGGAGCCCTTTTTGAAGTTTCTACAACATTACAATCTATAAAAAACTTATATGTCCCCAGGGCTTAACTTACAATCCGTGTCCCTAGAGCTTAAGGGGGCTATCATCCTGAAAGACCTAACTTCTATAACTTTAAACTACATTGAACACAATGGCTATGTAAAAACTTTGATTGGATGTGTTTAGGGAAAAGGTGGGTGTGAGAGGGGGGTTAGTTCCCCTCAAATTTCTTTCGACTATTTAAAAGGGCACTAGCCTTTTGAATTTCCAATTGAATGAGCCCTTTTTCAAGTTTCTACGACAAAGCTTTCAATAAAAACCTTATTTGCCCTCAGGGCATAACTTACAAGCCTTACCCTGAGGGCTATGGAGGGAATGTCATCCTCAAAGATATAATTTGCGGACCTTTCAGCTATTTTGAACAAAATGGCTATCTCAAAATTTTGACCGGATGTGTTTGGATAAATGATGGGCGTGGAAGGGGCGTTAATTGCCTTCCAATCACTTTCGACTATTAAAAACGGCATTAGCCGTTTTGATTTCCAATCAAATGAGCCCTTTTTGAAGTTTCTACGATAACTCTTTCTATAAAAGCCTTTTATGCCCCCTGGGCATAACATACAGCCCTTGCCCTGATGCCTGTGGGGAAGTGTCCTCCTCAAATACATAATTTCTATCTGGAAATCAAATACGCCGAACAAAATGGCCATCTCAAAATTTTGATTGGATGTGCTTGGGGAAATGGTGGGCGTGGAAGGCCTGTTTGACTCCCAATCACTTTCAGCTATTAAAAAGGGCACAAGCCACTCCAATTTCCAATCGAATGAGCCCTTTTCGAAGTTTCTACGACATTTCCTTCGATACAAAGTGCCCTGGTCTAAAGAAAAAAAAAATAATAATACATTGTGCCAACATCGTTCTTTACTTAGGCAGCGCTACTGCGCTGCCTATGATTAGAAATTATGCAGTTAATCTGTGGAATGCTTTCCCGGAGAGCAATAGGGAGTCAGAAAACCAGTTTCAGTTTAAAATTAGATTAAAAAAAGTTTTTGTTGGGCGGGAAATGAGTATATTTGATTGTTAGTTTTTTATAATTTTAATTTTTGGGGTTTGTTATGTGGGCATTTTTTATTTTTTCTTTATTGGGGAGGGTCGAATAGTATTGATCGGTAAGAAAAGAGTAGGAGGAGTGAATGAGTTTGGTTTGTGATGAAAGATTATGTGACGCTGCTCAAGCCACAATAGTGGCTTAATATAGCATCACACGTTCTTACCATTTTCTACGTTTGGTTGATAATGTTATTTAAAAAATATGGTAATTGGCAGTTAAGTATGATGTAGTTATTAGTTGAAAATGAAACCCATCTCGTCTCATATAATAAAGTCTTATAAGTGGAATACATAGGAGACAATGAATGTTACACAAGCCTTTTTTTGTTTTTGCCCGTTTTATTTTTAACTTAGTTAAAATAATTATTTTTTAAGGTAAATTAGCTGTTCTGAAGTTGGGCCTTAGTCCGGCCTCTATTCGAATCATCGACTTGAATCAAACAATAACTATTGACAACATCGATGTCACTGCTTTGGAGTCAAACCACTGTCCCGGTGCTCTAATGTTTCTTTTTAAATTACCGACGGGACGACGTATTTTACATACTGGGGATTTTCGAGCTTGTGACGAGATGGAAAGAATCAATATTTTGAAAGAAGGACCAATTGAGGCTGTCTACCTCGACACGACGTAAGAATCTAGTTATTGTTTTAATCAAAAATTACGATACAATGTTTGTTGACAAGCTCAAATTGTGAAATTCTTAATCTTTTATTGATTGAAAAGTCTGCCTTCTGTATTGTTGAGTTATATAATAGCCAGGGAAATTAGTCCTTGATTTCTGACTGGACTATTTGTATCATTATCTTAGTGGGATTAGTTTTCAAATACTTTCAAGTCTGATAAAGGCAATATAAAATAAGTCATTTATGTAGAAATTTGTTTTAAGGGAATTCCTAAGACACATTCTTCAAACTTACAACGAATAGAAATTATTCCGTATATGAGAGTAACTGCCCCCTCCTCAATACCTCGCTCTCAAGAACGTATCCAGGATTTTGTTTTACGGATAGGGGGGGTACAAAAAAAACTTCAAAAACGCATCAAAATTTGTATATATTTATTTTTGTTTTGTTTTTACGAGTCGAACAAAAATTTTGAGGGGGGTTAAACTCCCTACCCCCCTTCCCTGGATACGGCCTTGCTTGCTCTTAACGCTAAAGTATTTTAGATTTCCAGGATCAGTAACCAAGCAACCTGGTTACGCAATGATATTAAATCACAAAAGTGTCTCGTGTCTCGTGTCACTTCTTCTTAGAAAAAAAGAATGGGGCTAATTTACCAAGAAAGTAGGAAAATCATATATGTGGAAATTCTGTATTTGTTGAAATAATCTGTATTTATAAAAAAAAAAATACCAAGGTCACTAAATATAAAAATGCACACTTTAAATTAGCAAATCCACGACTTTTGGGCGTTATTTTTGTCAAATACGAAAAAATAGTGGAATATCGAAAGACAAAGTTTTCTATAGTGTTTGTTAAAACAGCTTTCGGTAACAGAGAATTCCTCAGGGAGGGGTAATAAGCATAATGTTGGTTTATATAATTATTGCCTTAAAAGCTGTGCACCGACGAATCCTATTAAAGGAGGGTTGAAAAATCCACAGGATCGTCCATTTCGATGAGCAGTCTAGAAGTTATTAATCGAGGGGCTTTCCACTTTCAGAAATCATGTACACCAGGCACTTGGCGCTGTGCCAAGTACGGTGGAACTATGCGACATATGGCGTTAATAGATGTACACCAGGTGATGGGAAGTGGATATCCCCTCGGTATCAATAAGAAACTCAAAGAGATAGGGAGGCACTGCCATTGCCTCAATGAAAATTTGAAACGGATCGAAAATGAAATCGATTACTTTTTAAAATGTCTTTCAAGTTAAAACGTCATCGTGTAATATTTCTTTTGTATTAGATGGCACCATAATATTCTTGTTAAATTCGGATACGAGCTAAATTGCAAATTGATATCCTGTGACATAGTTCAACATTAAATTAAAAGCAGATATCCTGTGACATAATTCAACATTAAATTAAAAGCAGACAAAGGGGATTTTTATTCGAAAATTCTAAAAATAAAATTTCAAAATACTTCCTAAAATGTTAATCCCCTATAAGCACCCTTAGGATCTCCACCACCACTTGCTCCATCGCTCCTTATTGCTCTCTAATGGAACCTTCTTTATTAAAAAATATTTATCAAAAATTATACTCAAATTTTTTCTATACAATAAGGGTAAAAAAAATAACAACGAACTTAGTAGTTCTGATGTTCAAAAAAAAAAAAAAAGAAAAAAATGTTAAGGTCTTAATATGGATTGGACTATAACACAACTGGAGTGCGGAATCTAAGCAAGGCATGGCTGCTGTCAACTCAGATGGATAGAAGTATGTATTATGCGTATGTATGTGTATAGGTATACGTTGGTGTAAAAAGGCATGTATGGTAGGAAGTATGTGACATAGGAGATATAAATATGTATTATAGGCATATATATATATATATGTTGTTGATAGGCATATGTAGGTATGGATATATGTGTATCATACCAGCAAAGGAAATCTTAATTTGAAAATTCCGAGAATTTTTTTTTAGCAACACTGTCTCTAAAATGTTAATCCCTAGTAAGCCCCCTTAGGATGTCCATCATAACTTGCTCCCTCATTTTTTATTATTGATCAATGAAATTTTTTTTATTAAAATATTTTTATCAAGAAATTTATTTACAGTGTTTCTGAAGTTTAATAAAAATTGAAATCAACAAAGAAATTTTGTAGTTTCAGTATTCGAAAAAAAATATTAAGCTTTTAACTTGGATATGACTATAACCCCCTGGAGTATGGGTTTAAGTGAGGCACAATTTTTGTCAATTGGGATTGATAGAAGCATTTATTATGCGTATCTCTGTGTATACAATATGTGTAGGTGTTTATAGGTGTGAATAGGTATGTATATATTATTTTTAAAGGTATATATAGGTATGCATAAATATTTATTATTTGAAGTTTGCACGATAGTAGGTAGAAGCATATATTCGGAATAAGGTACAAGTTTGGTTCGTACTCGTGCTAAATGTGGGGAAATCTGTGTTGTTAATCTCAGTGTAAAATGCAACCAGGCAGGGGTCGCCCAATTTTTTTTTTTTTTTCGTGGATTTGCTACTGTATTCAAAATAACTAATTGGGATACACATTTCACCAGTTCTATAATGGTATCAGGGGTGAAACTGGTATTTGACCCTGAGTCTGAGTCAAAATGAGGGCTACCATCAAGGGCGTATCAAATATTTTTGTTCGGGGGGGGGGAGGGTACAATTTTGTTTCATCTCATCAAAATTTGTTTATAGATGTATTTTGGTTGCGTTTTTTCGAGTCGGGAAAAAACTTGGGGGGGGGGTTTGGCGGGTTGTTCAAACTCGGACCCCTCCCCCCTTGGATACGACCAAGATTTAATTAAAGAATGGATAGAGCTGGTTTTGAATTGTTTTTTGCTTGATCTGCAATTCAGTTGAAACAGAGGGGAAGCAGCAACACAACCTACTTGCCACTGATCTTTTTGTATGAAGATGTTTTGCTGCTTTTTTTTTTATTTCCAAAATTGTGTTTATATTTCTCTTCAGTCCGTTATTTCTACTTAAATTACTTTAAACAAGTTTAACTCCATGCATAAGTTTAAGTCCATAACACCATGCATGCATCATTGGCGGGGGGGGGGGATACGACTCAATCCTGCAACATGAAACCAATTATTTCGGTCTTTCATGTCTGAAATCGTGTATTGATATAATCTAAAGGTAAAGTTCTATTGTTGGAATTTTTTCATGAACAAACAATGGAAGAAATTACATTTCTTATCAGACAAAAGAAAACAGTAATTGTGCAGTAAATCCGAAAATTTTATGACATAACAGTTTTTTTTTTATCGAAATACTTTCATAAGCGAATAATGGCGAAATTGCATTTCTTATCACAGAAAAAAGCAATAATCCAAAAAAAAAAAACGGTGTAAAAGATACAAAAACTCAAAGAGCAACCAAGATAAACACAAAGATAACACAAAAGTTTTAAGATCAAAATGTTTTCATAAGCAAACAATTTACGGAAATGTATTTCTTGTCGCACAAAAGAGAATAATAATAATTCATAACAAAAAAAGAGCTTTAAAATAACCTAAAGGGACCAAGATAAACACAAGATAACACAAAAATTGCCACACAAAAGAAAATAGTAATAATTCATAACAACAAAAAGCTTAAAAAAATAACAAAAAGGAAACAAGATAAACCCAAAGATAACGCAAAAGTGTTAGCATCAACATATTTTCATTGACAGAAAAAACAAACAAAAAAGGCGAAAATGTATTTTTTGTCATACAAAAGAAAATAATAATAATAATTCATAACAACAAAAAGCTTAAAAAATAACCTAAAGGGACCAAGATAAACACAAGATAACACAAAAATTGCCACACAAAAGAAAATAATAATAATTCCTGACAACAAAAGCTTAAAAAATAACAAAAAGGAAACAAGATAAACCCAAAGATAACACAAAAGTGTTAGCATCAACATATTTTCATTGACATAAAAAATAAACAAAAAAGGCGAAAATGTATTTCTTGTCATACAAAATAAAATAATAATAATAATTAATAACAACAAAAAGCTTAAAAAATAACTTAAAGGGACCAAGATAAACACAAGATAACACAAAAATTGCCGAACAAAAGAAAATAATAATAATTCATAACAATAAAAATCTTAAAAAATAACAAAAAGGAAACAAGATAAACCCAAAGATAACGCAAAAGTGTTAGCATCAACATATTTTCATTGACAGAAAAAATAAACAAAAAAGGCGAAAATGTATTTCTTGTCATACAAAAGAAAATAATAATAATAACTCATAACAACAAAAAGCTTAAAAAATAACCTAAAGGAACCAAGATAAACACAAGATAACACAAAAATTGCCACACAAAAGAAAATAATAATTCATAACAATAGAAAGATTAAAAATAACCAAAAGGAAACAAGATAAACACAAAGATAATACAAAAGTGTTAGCATCAACATATTTTCATTGACAGAAAAAATAAACAAAAAAGGCGAAAATGTATTTCTTGTCATACAAAAGAAAATAATAATTCATAACAACAAAAAGCTTAAAAAATAACCTAAAGGGAACAAGATAAACAAAAATTGTCCAGCAAAAGAAAATAATGATAATTCATAACAACAAAAAGCATAAAAAAATAACCTACAGGGGCCAAGATAAATACAAAAATATCACAAAAGTTTTAGCATCAAAGTATTTTCATTAGCAAAAAAAAGTACGAAAATGCTTTTCTTGTCACACGAAAGAAAATGGTAATAATTCATAATAACAAAAAAGCTTCAAAAAAATAACTTAAAGGGACCAAATAACCATAAAGATATCACAAAGGTTTTAGCATCAAAGTATTTTCATTAGCAAAAAGTACGAAACTGTATTTGTTGTCACACAAAAGAAAATGATAATAATTCATAATGACAAAAATCTTAAAAAGTAACCTAAAGGGAACAAGATAAACAAAAAGATAAGACAAAAATTGTCCCACAAAAGAAAATAATAATAATTCATAACAACAAAAAGCTTAAAAAACAATCTAAAGGGACCAACTGCAAAAAAAAGTACGAAAATGTATTTCTTGTCACACAAAAGAAAATGATAATAATTCATAACAACAAAAAGCTAAAAAAGATACACACTGAGATGAAATAGAAATCGCCATGCAAAAGGAAATAATAGTAATTCTTAGTAAGAAAAAGCTTTGAAAAATAACAAAGGGACCAAGATAAAGACAACAGTAATAATGCAATAGAGACGAAAAAGTTTAAAAAATACACACACAAAGGGAAATCAAGATAAAACATCTGTCGATTATCATCAATAAAAAGACCACTACGAAATACAGAAACAACTTGGTAAAATTTGAAGAGCAGCCAAAATTGAGCAAAAAACTTCTCAAAGGAAAAATTTAGTGAAAAAAATTACAAGAGCATATGGGGTTAAAAGGGGAAGGGTAAAAACTGTTTAAAGTTGATTTAACCATTAATATTGGAAACGAAGGATGGTATAAAACTCGTATCCCTTTCTGTTTTGTAGTAGATTAGAATGATTATAGATACTTTTTAGTTGCCTCTCCCTTGGGAGGGACTTTCTTTGAGGTTGATATGGGGAAGGAATACTTCCAGGGTCTAGGAATAAATTTGAGCCTTTCCATCAAAGATAATGCATAGTCTTTCAATTAGGGTGGCCAAACCTGCTTTATCTGGCCCAAACATACAGTGTGTTCTCGTAGGAGCTAAAAATACCGCAAGAAGCCAGCAGAAAATGAGAGGCTAACATATGTGTGTCTCTGCCATGATATCGATGGCTTCTAGTGCACAATTAAATGAATATATAAGTTTTTTCAACTGGATGTTAGTAGCAACATTAAAAGTTAAAACGAACAGAAGCTATTCCGTTGGTTAGGGGGGCTGTAACTTCCTTAATCCTCGTTCTTTACGCTAAAGTCTCAAAGTTCTTTAAGAGTACTTCTCACTCAAATTTTATGGTCCTTGTGTTTGAGCAGTCTTTCTTAAAGAATTGTGACGAAAAGTCAAGCTTTTGCTTTGAGAGCGAGGGTTGAGGAAGGGCAGCTTCCTTCATACAGAATAACTTCTGTTCGTTTTAAGTATTAATGCTGCTCTTTGCTCTTCAGTTGAAAAAATTGTTTTTTTTAGTTTAATTTCTGACCGTTTTTCAAATCTTGACAGGAAATCCCCCTCCCCTTGTTTAAAATCTTCCCTGGAAAAATTCCCCTTGAAAATTACCTCCCCACAAAAGTTCTCCCTGTGGAAAAACCCCAGCAGAAAATTCCCCCTCCCCTCCGAAAAATCCCGTATATTTACCAATTGCAAATACTGTATGTCAACAATGGGCAAATTGCGTTTTCCTACAGCCCTTTCTCCAGGAACTATATGGGGGCCATGTCATCCTTAAAGGCTTGGTTGTCGGACCTTTCAACTTTGCTGAATGAAATGGCTATCTCAGTTCTTTGGGGGGGGGGATATCAAAATCTACGAGCCTGAGAAAAGTTGCCTGATTTTCGAAATGGGGAAGAAACACCTCCAAAAAGTCAAGTGATCTTGATGAAAATAAAGAACCTTTTGCTCTCCATGTTTTTCTGAGGATTAATATAATAATTGCTAAGGATTGTCTTATTAGCATTATTACAGCCTATACTATCAGCATGGCTACAAAAATATTAAAATATTCATAATAATACAACAATTATTATATATTTATGTTAGTTATTACAATGTTCATAATTTATATTGCAGCTTAAGTTTCTGAATAGAGTAATCCGCAGGAATCAAACTTTTTTCTTTGTAAGCTTAGAAGAGGGGAGGGGGAGGCCTCCTGACCCAAATCCGCCTGAAATCTTAAATTTTCTTGAATTCCCATGTTTTTTGTATCCAGATTATCAAGTAAAATTAGTTTTCTGTATTAATGTCCCTTCCCCCCCCCCCTCTAAAAAGAAATTCATTCGGACGTCCCTAATTTTCCTTTACAAAAGAGGGCTTTTATATTACTGTAATTTATATAGATAACTTGCGTAAATATAAGCAAAAAAGTCTTAATGGAGGAAATTCGCCTTAGAAGTATCCTGAAGAAGCCAAATTTTGTTTGTTCATTTAAACAAAAAGGTGTAACCGCTTTAATTGCCTCTAATGGCTCAATAAATAAAATTTATTTTATTCGAGAATAATAGGAACTGATATTACAGCTTATGTTTTTGAAAAAAAGTGCTATAGAAATGATTTAACGATATAACTTTTTTCACCTGCTCTTTTTTAGACAAATTTTATAATTTCCCTTAACAAAAAATTATTAATATTGCTGTAAATTATTTGGAAAACTTGAGTAAATATAAAAAAAATTAAAAAAATGTCTTAGTGTGGGAACTTCTCGTAGGAAATATCCTGAGGAAGCCAAATAACGTTTTTGTTTACACGAGAAGGAGCAACCACCCTAATCACTTCCAGTGGCTTATTAAAAGCTAATTTAGTAATTATCAACTATAATTGATAACGCTTATATCAATTATAATTTGTAGCGTTAACGAATAACGCTTATATCAAAAGTTATTTCTTTTGAAAAGAAATAACTTTTCTTTTTCTTTTTTGACATTGCTGTATACTATATGTATACATTGCTGTATAAAATAACTTTTTCTTTTTGTAATTGACATTGCTGTGAAATATATGAAAAGCTCAATTAAATATAGAAAATTATTGACACTACAAGGGGGAATTATTCCAGAAAGTATTTAGTGTTTAGAAAGTGTTTAGGCAAAGTTCATGGGGCCTAAAAATACACCTTTGCGTGTTTACGAACACCAAAAGTTTAGCCGCTTTAATCGCTCCTTATTAATACAAGTTTAATATTAACGAGTGGAATGTAAATAGTTAGTAATAGGGGTCATGTCTTTTGGAAAAACCCCCGTCCCTCCGAGATCTCGTGTTGAAAGAGTTTCTAGATAGTCCAAAAAATTGGAAATTCTATAATCATATTTCTTCTGTTGATTGTTGTTCATTAACTTTATTAATTTAATGCGTATAATTAACATTGCAGCTCACATTTGGGAAAAGGACAGTAATTATGATTTATTGCCATTTTCATTTCAGGTTTTGTAACGATTTTTATAATTTTCCTCTTCAAAAGAAGGTTATTGAGGTTGCTGTTGCAATTGCCGAAAAGAAGTATAATATGAACAAAAAGCTGCTAATTGTCGTCGGCTCCTATATGATAGGTAAGATGGACAGCCATTACCTACCTTGTTGTTTGTATTTGCGATGGGAAGCAGAGCTTTAATTTTTTAATTTAAAAAAATAAATGTTTTTTAATTAAAAAATTGAAAATTAAAATATTTTATCATTAAAAAAATATTTTTATTAATAAATTTAGTAATTGAAAATGGATAGGTAGTAATTAAAATCTCATAAATCAGTTTCCATCATAGACTGGGTTCAAATTGTTGTTAACTTACGTTTTTTTGGGGGAGGGGGGAGTGGCTTGTACTTTTATTCAGATTTTATGGCGCCATCGCCTGGCGACATGCGGCTAATCCTGCCAATTATCTTTTTTTTATGTCTACATATTGACTATAAATTTTCTTCAAGCAACTAAGAGAGGGCTCTTTAGGGATAACGTCAGTTCTGAGATCATTTCACATCCTGACACTACGTCGAACAAGCTCTCTAATTCGTAATTTAAGTGGGAATTCCCTGAAATAGTTGGCCTTCACACGCAGTTCTTACGCAAGTAGATCCTTTCTGCGGGGTATAGGCCTCGACAGCTCTTCTGACGGGGGAAATTTGTAGATTATTGACATAGACATTATGTTCTGGCATCCCTGTAACAGTTGAGGGGGATTGGTAACATATTTACCAGACAATGTTGCTCTGACTGCTCAATCTCAGACTAACAAAAGGGAAATTATATGGATTTTGAGAGACCGGCAGAAAGAGGACAATCATATTCAATAACTGGCCTAATGCAGAATGTGAATCTTTGAAGGATGAAATGATCAAGGAGAATGTTTTTGCATTGGAGGATAGCTCGGCTAAGGTGTCCAGCCAACGCCATATGTGGTGAGAAGCTCCCACCTAGAAGATGATGAGTATCATTATAATTAACTCCCAATTAAAGATGGAATCAGAATGATGTTTCACACCTTCCTTTAGAAGTCAGAAACTTTGAATTTCAGTTGCGTCGAAATTTATGTTTCAATTGTCGGTTTAGTGCTCAACCAGGTCATCGTGAAGCTTCAAATTTTCATTGAATTTAAGTTGTCTCATTTATTTTTCATCTCTTAATTTAAGTCTCAATTATGGGCATCTCCCTTATCCAGGTCACCCTGAAGCTTTACATTGAGCTTTGTTGCACATAAGTTTTTTCAATGATGTTTTAATAATGGATTATCAATAAGGTTAGTCTGAAGCTTTAAATGTTATTTACTTGGATTACCGTGCTTTGGAATGGCAATTTGAGTCGTTGCACCGTCAGCATAATAGTTTGGTGTATTCGGAAGATGGTCCTCCATGTCAGTGATAAACACCAGAAATAAAAGCCAATGTTTTCTTGAGGTACTCCAGCATTGGGTACCTTTTTGTAATAAAACTGCCCAGAACGAAACTTATTAATCTTAAGGAAATCCGCTAATATCTTAAAGAAGACGATCAGCATGACAGACATGCCCAGAAGGCTTTTGCTATGTCAAAGAAGTGGAGGTAATTGTTTTGTGAAGAATGCTTGGAATAATTTGAGGTGTCTCTACGTGCTATCACCTTAAAATGACTGTCGAGGCTATTGTGAATATTTTGAACGACTATGATGATTGTGTGGAGGATATTTTCCAATTGCATAGTTTCTATGGAGTGTCCAAACAGAGGAAACTGGGTGACCAGCTGTAATGTTGAGTGTCTGTCATCCAGACCCCTGTTCGCCTCCCTCCCCCCAGCAGTAATTTAGTTTCTTCGAAAATCTTGTCAAAACTAAAATAAGCTTGCATAATTAGAGCATCCACAGAAACAGGTCAGTTTTCTTTAGTATATCTTTATCTTCATAGTACTATATAGCTCATTTTTCAGTTCTCACTGTCATTTTTGCTTGATTTGGGAAAGTTAGCTCCTACTTTGCCCCCCCCCCCCCCAGGATTCTGACGAAATTATGTCACTCCCTGGCTTGAGCAGTACATATCACTGATGGTTATCTGTTGATGCTGGATGTCGAACAACTCCATGATTACCAGGCTGCTGTGTTTACTTTCTTAATGAGTTGTCAACTTTGGTGTGTGTAGTTCATTTTAGATTAAAAGTTCTCTGCACAGTTCTGCTTTTTCTAGAACGGCTGCTATATCGGTGACGGAATATAGTTGTGGTACAAGAGCTTTTAATATTCAATATCTGGGGTGGGTTGTGCGGAATTACCTCCCAAGTAGCGTTGGAGAGGAAGAGAACCAGTAGTTGTTTAAATAAAATTCTATATTATAATTATAAATTTATAAAATTGTTTATTATAAATTATGATAAATGTTTCTGTTGGAGGGGGAGGGCACTGTTTAGAGACAGAACACAATAGAATATTTATATTCAAACACTAATATACACATACAAGCTTTACAGACAGTATAATACTTATTTGTTTATTGTGTATATATAATTATATTTCATTAAACATATTTCTGTTTCATTAAATGTATTTTATTATTATTATTATTGGTTGTCATTACATATTTTTTCTCCTTGCTCTATTTGATGGGTCTGTTGGTTTCTTGATTATTTCTTTTCTTTTTCTTCGATTGTTTTCTTTGTATTTATTTTTCTCGGTAATATTGCTTCAGATGTTACATGACTGTAATAATTGTAGCCGTATTTGATAATTGTCAGTATAATTATAATACTTGCTGCTGAGAATGTTGTTGGTGTTATAACTACGTGTTTGTGTTGCAAGTGTTCTAGCATATGTTACATAGCATATGTTCTAGCATATGTTGTAGCCGTATTTGATAATCGTCAGTATAAATATAACACTTGCTGCTGAGAATGTTGTTGGTGTTATAACTACGTGTTTGTGTTGCAAGTGTTCTAGCATATGTTACATAGCATATGTTTTAGCATATGTTGTAGCCGTATTTGATAATCGTCAGTATAATTATAACACTTGCTGCTGAGAATGTTGTTGGTGTTATAACTACGTGTTTGTGTTGCAAGTGTTCTAGCATATGTTACAAAGCATATGTTCTAGCATATGTTGTAGCCGTATTTGATAATCGTCAGTATAATTATAACACTTGCTGCTGAGAATGTTGTTGGTGTTATAACTACGTGTTTGTGTTGCAAGTATTCTAGCATATGTTACATAGCATATATTCTAGCATATGTTGTAGCCGTATTTGATAATCGTTAGTATAATTATAACACTTGCTGCTGAGAATGTTGTTGGTGTTATAACTACGTGTTTGTGTTGCAAGTGTTCTAGCATATGTTACATAGCATATGTTCTAGCATATGTTGTAGCCGTATTTGATAATCGTCAGTATAATATAACACTTGCTGCTGAGAATGTTGTTGGTGTTATAACTACGTGTTTGTGTTGCAAGTGTTCTAGCATATGTTACATAGCATATGTTGTAGCCGTATTTGATAATCGTCAGTATAATTATAACACTTGCTGCTGAGAATGTTGTTGGTGTTATAACTACGTGTTTGTGTTGCAAGTGTTCTAGCATATGTTCTATAACACTTGCTGCTGAGAATGTTGTTGGTGTTATAACTACGTGTTTGTGTTGCAAGTGTTCTAGCATATGTTACATAGCATATGTTCTAGCATATGTTGTAGCCGTATTTGATAATCGTCAGTATAATTATAACACTTGCTGCTGAGAATGTTGTTGGTGTTATAACTACGTGTTTGTGTTGCAAGTGTTCTAGCATATGTTACATGAGTGTAGTAATTGGCAGTACATTTAAGGGGCGACCGGTGTCCACGCACAAAAAGCATACAATTCAACTTGGATATTAGGTGGATTCGGCAATGAACGGGTTTTAAAAGGAATGACGTACATTTATTAAGGCAGTGTTTTCATGTCTCTCTGTTAAGGGTCGTTACTTCGCTGATTAATTTCCAGGCTACTGATTCTGAATTTTTTCCAGAAAATTAAAAGCATAGAGATTACTTAATCTAGTGGCAAGAATCTATAACATTATAGCAGGAATTTAACATTTAGCAAACTCTTCAGGTGTCATCAAGAATATGTGGTTTGACTAGTAAGATGGGAGTAAGAATTGGTTGAAGTTTTCAAATGAATAAATTGGAGCAAATGTGTCTATGCAAAATGCCTTGTACCTTGACGGGGGAAAATAAAAAGAATAAGTCAGAGGTGATTTTAAATAAACTGGTAATTTTGAGAAATGAGGTTATTTTGATTGAGGAAAATTTTATACGCGAGGAGGATTCTTCTGAGGGGGAACTGTCTGAGGAAGAAATTAGCTGACACATTAAATACTTGAGTAGCTAAAATAAACTTTCGTTAAAAACCTACTTGTTAAAAAATGAAATATTTTCTTTGAAGCAAGGCCGTATCCAGAGGTGATTTAACCCCTCTGAAATTTGTGTCGACTCGTAAAAACTCGACCAAAATATATATAAACAAAAATTTGATTCTTTTTTGTCCCCCCCCCCCCCAAAAAAAAACCAAACCGATACTGTCTTGCTTAGAAGTCATGCAATCAATTTTATTTGCCCCTCGATCAGTGGCGTAATTTTGTCAAAATCCTGGGGGGTGGCAACGTTGGAGCCAATTTTCCCATATCAAATGAAAATAACAGTGAAAACAGAGAAATGATCCATATATTACCATAAATACAAAAATATACTAAAGAAAACTAACTGTTTCTCTGGATACTTGAATTTTGCAGGCTTATCTTAGTAACAAGATTTTTTGCGGAAACTAAATTTCAGCTGGGAAGGTTAACTGAGGTCTGGGGGGGGCAAAATTGGGTCTAGAGGGACCAGTTTCCCCACCTGCCCTATAGCAAATGACGCCACTGCTTTCGATCCGTTAACAAATAGCTCGCAGATGTTGGTAATTTGTGGTACTTGTAAGCACCACAATCACTTTTAGAGCCTTGACGGAACCCTGGGCTGTATTTTCTTCTTTCGTGACAGAAGCAATTGTACTCCTTACGCAATCGCGCATCGTTCAATGCATGAAGGGGTTAGAAAATTCATAAAGATGGGGCTTTCCTTTTATCTTTTGGCCCAGACTGACCTTCAAAATAGATGAAAATTTTTGTTAGTTTTGAAGAAACTCCTACCACGGTTTTAGCATAATCTAGACATGCATTCGTGTTCAGCATTTGAGACTTTTTTTTAGTGTATGCAGTATATAAACACTAATTCCGAAATACATTATCTTTGAAGCCATGTATGCAGTTTCATTTACCCGTCAACTCTGTTAGAAATGGCTCTCGGATTGCCATATTGAGGTCTTCTTCCGTCCAGAATTTAGGGTAATAAAGTTTCCATATATAATTTTGATCTAGCCCCTATGCTACCATTGCTGAAACATAAAACACAAAACTCAGATACAAGAAGTCCTCAAACCGTAAACAAATATTTTTTTTTTCATTTGCCTGCCTCTATGGTAGGCCTATTCGGTACTTGTGCACTATCTGGTACCCACCGCTATAATTGTATCAAGGAAACCAGACACTAAACCCGCCAAACAGGTATTTGCAATAGAGAAATAGAATGCAAAGCGTGGTTTTCGTTGCGTTTACAATATTTGAACTCTTGTTTTTTTGGGGTTTTGGGGGGAAAGGTACCTAGGTTAGGTTATGTATTTAATATATGCTATGCTTTACCCCCCCCCTCCAATGTGCAAATATATAGCCCAAATTTGTTTCTAAACTATTATATATTCATCCTTTTTGTTTTTTTTATTAGCATTAAACAAACTTCTTTTGTGAATACCATATTATGCACAAGTACCCTAAATTCTTAGATCTTGTAATAAGCAATATTTATATTTTCCCGATATGACACTAAAAAAATTTTTATTATATGACAAAGGAGGGGAGGGGGCTTGGTCAAGATACATAAATCACACTTATTTTGTGATCGCACACAAGAAGTGTGCCCTTATCATCAACAATTCTGTTTAAACTTTGGAGCAAATGTATTTAAGATCGGGAGTTAGTTAAAGACTCTAAACAATAATCTTTAAAACATTTAGGGCTAGGTGGATGGTTGAGTGCCCTCTCTTTTGACTCTTAAAAAGTGAACTAGAACTTTCAATTTCCAATCAGATGAGCCTTCTTTGAAGTTTATACGAGCATCCCTTCCATGAGAGCCATATATGCCCCAGGGGATAACTTAAAACGCCTGCCCCCAGACCCTGGGGGTTGTGTCAACACCGGAGTTTTCGTTATATGATCTTTGAACTATTTTTAACAAAATAGCTATCTCAAAATTTTTATTGGAAGATTTTCATTGGATGTGTTTGAGGAAAAGGTGGTCGTGAGAGGGGGGTTGGTTTCCCTCCATACCCTTATGACTATTAAAAATGGGACTAAACCTTTCAATTTCTAATCAAATAAGTCCTTTTTGAAGCTTATATGTCACTGCTTTTTATAAAAACCTTATATGCCCCCAGGGCATAACTTACAACCCGTGCCTTGAGGGCTATGGGGGAAGTTTCCTCCTCAAAAACATAATTTGTATGTGAAAATCCATTCTATAGAACAAAATGGCTATCTCAAAATTTTTATTGGATGTGTTTGGGGAAATGGTGGACGTGGAAGGGGTGTTAGCTGCCCTCCGATCACTTTTGACTCTTAAAAAGGTCACTAGAACTCTCGATTTCCAACCGAATGAGCCCCCTTTTGAGGTTTATACGACGACTCCTTCCATATGAAGTGCCTCTGGGAAATAAATAAAACATTGGAACCGAATGGCCTTTACTATTGGCAACGCTATAGTGTTGCCTCTGATATACAGAATAATTGTACCTAAAACATTAGGCATGCAGGCCCGCTATAATTTAACCCCCCCCCCCTAATATGCAAACATATAGCCCAAATTTGTTTCTAAAGTGTTATATTTTTATCATAATTAGGTATGTCAAACACTTCGTGGTAACGAACTGTAAGTAAGGAGCGACCCGGCTCAATAACAACCGAAACTCTAAAAAACGGAATTTCGATACCAATATAAGTTTCATCTGATTTCAAATATATAAGTTTCATCAAGTTTACCCATCAAAAGTTACTTGCCTGAGAATATTTTCCTGATTTTCGAAAAAGGGGGAAACACCACCTAAAAGCTATAGAACCTTAATGAAAATTATATTATCAGACTCAGCGTATCAGAGAACCCTACTGTAGAGGTTTCAAGCTCCTCTCTGCCAAAATGTGGAATTTTGTATTTTTTTTCCAATAGTAAGATCACGGATGTGTGTTTATTTGATTTTTTTTTTCCCAGGGATGATTGTATCGACGCAATGGTCCTACAATATCATGGGAGAGCTCATTCAAACGGAAATTTAAAGTTCTAGTGCTCTTTTTAAGTGACCAAAAAAAAATGGCGGGCCGAAGTCACCCGGTAAAAATTTTCAGATAGCCATTTTGTTCAGCACGGTCGAAAATATAATGACTATATCTTTTAGGATGACTTAACCCTCCAACGTCCCCGGGGGGGGGGCTGAAAGTTATGAACTTTACCCAATGTTTACTTACATTGGGTAAAGACGTTTCCAGGGGGATTTTTTCTGGTAGTGGGGGGGGGGGTCGGGGGTTATGTGGGAGGATCTTT
Organism: Artemia sp. Qi Xiang Cuo; assembly: GCF_049724085.1. Classification (NCBI taxonomy): domain Eukaryota; kingdom Metazoa; phylum Arthropoda; class Branchiopoda; order Anostraca; family Artemiidae; genus Artemia; species Artemia sp. Qi Xiang Cuo. The sequence goes on along the minus strand of NC_142813.1, from coordinate 45,496,846 downwards.
CCATGGGAGAAGGGACATTGCTATGAAGGGGTCGCCGGATTTCCGAGTATTATTTAAAAAAAAAAATCAGAAATTAAATTTAAAAGAAACATGTTTTTTAACTGAAAGTATGGAGCAATATCAAAACTTAAAACGAACCGAAATTATTACGTATATGATTGGGTCGCCCCCTAGTCAATACCTCGCTCTTTGAGCCAAAGATTTTTTAATAATTTCATAAGAGCTATTTATTCTAATTAACGACCTTTGTGATTAAGAGATCATTTATAGGTAATTCGAAAGAAACAGGAAGTTTAGCGCAAAGAGAGAGGTATTGAATAGGGGGCCGACCCCCATAATGTACGCATCAAAAATGTATGGATATAGAAGATCGTATCGTAAGTAATTTCGTAAATTGCACAGATTTATTACTAATAGAAAGTTAGTAAATAAAATTAAACAACTTTCGAGAAAGCCATTTAATCAAATAAAAGTAAAATTAGTATGCAAATTCCTTTTTATTTATTCATGTACGGGGAGCCAAAATCAAAACCTGCATTAATTCAAAAACATTGAAAAATTTAATTTAAAAAAAAACAAGTTTGGTTAACTGAAAGTAAGGAGCAACACTAAAACTTAAAACGAACAGAACTTATTTCGTATATGAAAGAGGTTGTCCCCTCCTCAACGCCTTGCTCTTTACGCTAAATTTTGACTCTCTTGCAAGTCTATTTTTAAAACAATAAAAAACTTTAGCGTAAAGAGAAAGGCGTTTAGGAGGGGACAGCCTCTTTCATATAAGGAATAATCTCTGTTCGTTTTAAGTTTTAATGTTGCTCTTTACTTTCAGTTAAAAAACCTGGTTTTTTTTAAATTTAATTTCTTTAGGATTGAGCGTCAGAAACAGGTTCTACTTAGATGAAGAATATTAGGTCGAGGCTATATCATACAAATGCAGAGTTTTTTCTTCTTTTTTACTCAGCAAAAATACTTAAAAAACAGCAGTTTCAAATCTAGGACGGGAAATACCCCCAAAATAACATTCCAGCACAAGCGTTAAATTATTCTGAACCTCGACAATTCTTTGTTTTGTTTGTCTGTTTTTGTTTTGTTTTTTGTTGTTGTTTTTTTTGGAGGGGAGGGGGTAATGTAACCATCTTTGGAGTCAGGACTGTGAAACCATATTATTTTTCTATAAAATTAAAAATTCGTACATATATATGTTTGATTACAAGATCTTAGTAGTTCTTCTGAAAATAAGGCACATTGACTATCCAACGAGCATTGTTCAAGATTTCAGATGTTATATTGTGGCGAGCTGTTATTTTTTTTAGGGTACTTGTCTAGGATCCGGTAAGTGAAGTTTCGTTAATGCAAATGAAATAAAACAAAATAGGGTAAAAATAAAATAGTTCAGAAACGAATTTGGGCTATATGTTTGCACATTAGGGGGGGGGGGGTAAAGCATAGCATATATTCCATACGTAACCTAACCTAACATAACCCAGCCTAGGTACCTTTTAGTCCCACTAAACCCCAAAAAACTGAAGTTTAAATATAGTTCCCGAAGTAAGAAACCTTCTTTTTATACGTCAATAGTCTGCGGAAACCTGTTTATCAATAGCTTGTTTGACATTTCAATGCTGTCTTTAATTGCGCACTTATCTGATTCTAGACAAGTATCGTTTTTAGTCTCGGTGGTTCTATATGATTTCCCCTTGCATAGATATTTCCTCCAAGTCTAGCAAATACTTTGGAAGTCTTGGTGTTTTTCCCTGCCCTTTTGCGCATTAATCAAACCAGGTCTTCTTTTATTGCGCTTTTTACCCATCACTCAAAAAGTTTTCAATCTTTTGGATAGAACCTGCTTAATTCCTTGATATTCGATTGGTTTTACACTACGGCATACAAGATGTTTATCGAGGTTTAGTGATATCATGCACAAGACACAACGCCTGTTAATTGCAACACTGACCCGAAAATTAAACAACCCTTGTTCAACTTGAGGGTTCCGTAACTCCAAATCGATTGTAGCGAAAAAAAAAGGATAAAAAAGGGCTTTAATTCAGTAAAATCAACCAAAACTGTCTAAACAAATTTGTCCGGCTTAAAAAAAATTACAAGTCTTGTATGAATTTTATTAAAGTTGTTAATATCGTTTTCTCGAACAAAGTAAAGAGAAATTTTTGTATAAAAAATCGTTTAAAAAAATAGAGAGAGCATAAGAAAAAAAAGTGAATCTAACCAAATGATAGCCATTATTCTCCCGAATCAGGCGAATGGCAATTTAAGTTCTCTAATATATCCGTTTCTTTAAACAAACAAAATTTCTTTAACATTGAAGAGATAGCCAAGAGACTTGGACTGCTTTCGCCCCTTAATGTGTTGCCATAAGCGACTACACTGTAATGTACTTCTCTTATGCAACTGCCTTTCAGATAGTTGTAATTTTGTTTGTAATGATTAATCTAATTAGATTAGGGATCAAGCAATTTTCTTGTAAGAAAAGCCAGTGGTGGAGTGGAAGACGGGGCTAGGCCCGATGGGTTAGGTCTAATTTTCTCTTACATTTGCGTGAACGGAGTCAAAAAGAACGAAAAACATAAAGAAAGTAAAACAAGCAAAAATGGGGTTTTTAAAGGCCAAATGGAAATACTGACAAGACACAACAAATTTAACATTTCGAGGGGGGGGCAAACGCCTCTCTTCTTCAGCGCGAAACGAAAAAATATATTCAATGAGAGTGCCGAAGCGTGGAAAGTTAATGTGACTTCTGCGTTAAAACGCAGAAAGTCAATGTGAAAAAAAGCGGCAAAATAACAAAAAAATAATGAAAAACCCAAAAAATTAAAAGATGAATAAAATTCAAAAAAAAAGCCAAAAATTATAAGAATTAAAACTAAATACCTACAACCACAAAAGTGAGTCATTCACCAAATCGCGGATATTGGCGAATGACTGCGGATATTAGTGTAGGGGCAGGAGGTTTTTCTGTTGACCTGAGCTGATTGGGTTTTCGGTGAAAACCTCTCGTTCAGACACCACATAGCAAGTGTCGAGACGAAGCTTTCAAGGAACCTTAGAATCTTGAGAAAACTCAGTCACCATTTCCCTAAAAAAATACTGATCCTGATTAACAATGCAGTTATCAAGCCTCACATTCAATATTGTTCTACAGTTTGGCAATCTAATTTCAAGACACATTTACAGAGACTAAACTCAGTTCACAATAAAGCACTTCAAATTTTAGGCCCAGCACCGAACAGACTATAAATGGCATCACTTTACAGACTATCTTGCACCGTTTTTTGTTTTAAATATTTTCAGGAACACTCCCATCGCCATTTAAAGGCTTATTCACACTAGCATCACAAATCCATAGTTTAAATACACGATCTTCATCAGACATTTATATACCCCCGACACCGGCAGCTAGGTCGGAATTTTCTCCTAGAATTGCGTGTGCTAGAGAGTGGAATGCACCTCCGCAAGAGCTGAAGTCATATAGGTCTCTCGGCTCCTTTAAAAAGAATGTGAAAAAATATCTAAAAGATTAAATATATATTTACTAGATTTATTTTATTATTATTATGTTTAGAATTTTTCGATATTATTATTAATTATCATATTTTAGTTTGATACTTCAAGGGGTGTGAGCGGAGGAGAAGTTGTGTTAAATTTATTGTTATTTGATGGCGGTTCGGGGTGGAAATTGGAGACGACTGGAGGCCACGCTGCAATTAGAGTGTGAAGTTATTACGGGCCAAATCGTGCATCAATGCACAATGAATTGAGTTATGTGTATTTTTATATATTTTTTTTTGAATTAAAACCCATATTGAACTTGAACTAATCTTTTAGTTGGTTTGTTTTAGTTTTTTTGTCCCTGGGGCTACACCGCTCAGATCATAGAAATGATCTGGAACCTCTGGAAATGGTTCCGGTCGAAGGGATAAAAGACGTGAGAGCATAATTAGAGTAAAGCTAAGACAGTCTCTTTGAGAGGCAAAGCTGGCATAACTTTTTCAGAGTTGTATAAAAATGATTATTTTTTACTTCTTCATGATAGTCTATTATCCTCAGGCAGAACCGCTGTATATAAATAAAATACAGTATGATCATTCCCTATCTCAACCATGATACAAACCCGGACCGAGATGCAAGTGCTCCGGAGAACATTTAAACAAGTTTAAACATAAGCGACATTCGATTTTTTCCACGGGTAGACAAGTCAGATTTCTCTTGAACGCGAAACTTAGCTTCACCTTTGTAACATTAAATTTTAAACAATCTAATCTTAAATTAATTTATTGGAATACATATGTAAAAATCGGTAATTAGTAGTGCTATGTTATTATTAGATGTTTTTAAGAATTACAAGTAGGTTTCGAAGTCTAGAGCTGGTTTCAAAGGCATTTAGTGAACGTTTCTGCGAAAACAGGTCTCCCAGGGTAATATACACAGGACCGCTGATGGCAGACTAAAAGGGAGGAGCTGTTTGTACGCGCCGATAATGTAGTAGCCAAAAATTACTGAGTCGTGATCTTACTGTACATTATTTATATACAGTGGGCAGAACTAAGGTAGATAGGCATGTTTTAAGGGTAATTCAGATAGTCCAACTGTTCTGTTTGTCTATAAATAGTCTATAGTCTGTCAGTTTGCTTACTGGATTTATTTGAGCTGTATTTTTTTTTTTTTTTTTTTAGTAAATATCGTTTTTATTTTCGTTTTTTAGGCAAAGAAAGAATTTATGATGGAATTGCCTCTAAACTGGGTTTAAAAGTTTGGGTTGACCGCGCCAAACGAAAAGTTTTGGAATGCCTTCAAATGGAATCGCTGACCAAAAAGCTGGCTAATAATCCAAGAGATGCTAGTCTACATGTGTTACCCATGAAACACTTGAATGTAGGGGTGAGTAACTTTGTGTATTAAAGAACTTTTCATTTCGGCATCAAATCAAAGTACAAAAATCAGACTTTAAAAGACTCGGTCCTCCGTCATAACTGGTTTTGGGAATCATTGGAATTTTTCGATGTATTGTGTTAGATATTTTGGAGCCACCTTCTCCTTGAATAATCTTTTATTGTTCTAAGGTAAATAAGTCACTTTTGCTGTTGTTGCATGTTGAAACCTTTTTTTTATTGGTAGGCTAATGAAAATTTTAAGAAAATTTCCAGGAATAGTTGAATACTAAAATGGAGAATTTAAGATTTGACAATGTAGAAGTTGCTTGAATTTATGAAATTGCTGATGATGTCTTAGGAAAGAACTAAACTGAAAAGAACTAAAAAAAAAATATAACCTTAATGTCGCTTTTAACTGTTCAAACAAAAAAAGAACTTTTATTAGAAGGACCCACCAACAGCGAAGGGAGAGTTGATCGGAGCACAAATCCTCAATCGACAAAGCCACGAAGCTATGCTAAAGGTCTGAGACTTTTTATTCCGCCTTGGCTCAACATGTCTATGACAACCCACACAGTTTCATTTTGTTTGATAACGTCTCTACTATAACTCCCGTTAAAGGTCTCGTGCAAGTTTTCAGGAGGCAGTTGAAATCAAAAAGATTGCCCTAAATAGAGATGTTTTAGAAACTTATCTAAGTAATCCCGATCGTTTTTATATCAAAATCAAATCCACAAAATCTTTTATATCAAATCCACAAAATCATCTTTCGTAACCTAATAGGACCTCAGATAATACCATATCTTGTAAGCGATTAGCCTTTCAAAAAGCTTTGCATAAAATGAAAGTGTGACTTTACATTCTATCGGATTTTTATTCAGTTTTTTAAGGTTTGTTTTTTATATTGTCCTGTGGAATCTTACCTGTATTTCTTATTATTTTATTCTTTCTGCACTGAAGACAGTCGAATGAAGGTCTCGACCGAAATATTTTTATAGTCTTCTTCTATTTTTCACTGGCTGTTATTATTCTTTTTTGTATATATAATATATATATATATATATATATATATATATATATATATATATATATATATATATATATATATATATATATATTTTAGTGGCTCAGCAATTACTTGACAGAATTTGGAGATTGTTTTTCGGCAGTGCTTGCCTTTAAACCAACAGGATGGGCGTATCAAGGTTTTGATATACACCCTCAAATGGCACCTGATGCGCGCAACAAAGTGGTAACACTTTATGGTAAGTCCTTTGATTTTAATGTTCCCTTGCCCTGGTTACTTCTTTGGTTCGTGTTTATTGTGTGTTGCGTTCAGAAACCAAATAAATTATGTCCCTAAAGTGATAAATTTGCCTCAAATGGCACCGAATGTGCGCATAAAATTGGTAAAGGTTTATAGTGAATCTGCTGCGATATTACTACGTTAAGTTCAAAAGCCAAATCGGTCAAGTCCATAAAGCGATTTGTTTTCATATGTACTCTCCCATGGCAACTAATGTGCGCAGCAAAGTGGCAAACATTTATGGTAATCTACTGCGTTATTAATATACAGTGGGGCGGCCCCTGTCACTTTTGCCGTTTCAAAATCACTAAAAATACTTTTTGTCACTTTTTGCCGTTTCATAACACAATTTCAGTGAGCTTGAAAAGTAATGTAAAAACGGTGGCTGGCGTTTACCCCCCCCCCCCCGCGATTACCCCCGGAAAGTAACCCCCCCCCCCCCCGCGTAAAATACCTCCCTCGGAAAACACCCCCGTGGAAAGTACCCCCCCTCCGGGAAAATACCCCCGGTAAATACCTGCCCGGCAAACACCCCCCCCCTACCCCCCGTGGAAAATCTGGCTTTCCAAATTTGAGAATTTTATTTGAGTTTTTTTTTTCCATAGGGGGAAGGAAATTTGGTACTTGTGTATTATGCTCCACTAACTCAAGTTTATGCTGCATAAATTTCGAAAACACACCATTATTTTCTTTAGTTTCTTTGTTACTTTCGAAATAAATTTTGGCTATTTGCACGTACATTAGGGGGGGGGGGGGGTAAATAAAATCAGATATGTATTCAAAATGTGTACAATTATTTGGTAGAATTGGTACAATTATTCTGCATATTAGATAGATAGATAAATAAGTGTATTTTAAAGCCAAATATACGTCCATGAACACAGTAAAATAACATTTTTATAAATCTCAAATTTATTTCTAAAGTAACGAAGAAACTAACAAAAAATCTGACGTGTTCTCGAATTTTACAAAGCGTAAACTTGAGTGACTGGCACATAACACACAAGTACCAAAATTCCTTCCCCCTACGGAAATAAAAAAGATAAAACTCAAATAAAATTTTCAAATTTGGAAAGCCTTAGTTTCCACGGGGGGGGGGGGTATTTTCCGCAGGGGGGGGGTAATCACCAGGGGGTGGGGTAAACGCCTAGAACCTGTAAAAACATATTGGACAACAGGCTGTTACCTGTTGAATATTAGTAATGGTAATATGACACAGGAGTATGAAAAAAAGAAATACTTTGAAATTCCAAAGCAACATCTTTAAATGTTTACAGGTTAATTTCGCATAAGTTGTGCATTTATTTTTCATCACAAGCTTTTGATCCTGCCCTTAACCCCTATCAGTTGGACTGTCAGATCTGGGGGGGTGTTGATCCCTCTTCCTCCTCTTAGGCCTTGCTCCCTTCAAAGCAATCACAACAAACCATTATAGTTAAATCTCAACTTATAAGATTCTCAGTCACGCACTGTCAGTTTTGTTGTTGAAATGTCCCTACTTTTCCAAACCACAATTCCTATTTGTTTTTTCTCTATTTGATGTAACATATTCAATGAACTGAAGTCAATGTAAAAACCGTCACCAAGTCAACTTAATAAAATTAAATAGGTCCGAAAATCCTGTGGTAAAACTATAGGGTAAAATTATATGGGTCCAATCCAGTTGCAGGTTTGTCTTCCCTCACCCCAATTAAGCCGCCCGAAGGTAAATATATAAGGAAAAAAGTAGTGACTGGGACCTGTGCAATCCCTGTGCCTCTGTTCCTGAATGCCTCTGGATAGTCACTTTTTGTCACTTTTTCTGAATGGAAAAGGCACTGAAGTCATTTTTCTTCTGCTTTTCGTTGCGGCCGACCCCTGAATATATTACATTCAGAAGCCAGATTGACTAAGTCCATAAGGCAATCAGTTTTCTATTCACTCTAAAGTGGCAACTGGTGTGCGCAACAAAGTGGTGGCGCTTTACGTTAAATCCTTTAATTTTAATAGCCCTTCCTTTGAATCTAATGTTTATGTTACCATGAATGTCTGAAGTCTGGTTAATTTCGACATTCACCGGTGAACGCCTGAAATTCCTTTTTTTCTGCTTGGATTGCATTAGCTTTGCGAGTCATCTTTTTCAGTCTAATGCCAGCTATGATGGTAAAAGTTAGTTAGGTTATGTTAATTTAGGTTAGGTGAAATTTGGTAATAAATATCAGAAATGGGTTAAAAGCCGAACTTAACCTAACCTAGCCCAATCTAACCTGTCACCATCAAACCTTGCATAAAACTGAAAAAGTTGACTTAGCAACACTGACTCAATCCAAGGGGGGGGGATGTTTTTACATTCACCGGTAACGTTTGAATGTTTTGGACGTTTGAACCTTTTTGTTCATGCCTTTTTCAGGCTCGCCCTTTCAGCAGTGTAATTTTTAACTGTTTGTTACTGAATTCTAAATTCAATTTGTTTCTCTTATGTTTATGAACATACATTTGGTATTTTAATGTTAAAATCAAAGCTATGTTCCTTCTCAAACCCACCTGTTTCTATCATTAAATGTAATTTAACCTTAGGTGAAAAAACGAGGCAATAGGAATATACTTGTTTGAAATCTGAAACCTAAATCTGAATTTTGCTTCTAAAAATAAATTCTTTTAAATATTTACTTTTATAAATAGAAGGGAATTTGTAGAAAAATGTTTGAAGGAAGTTTAGTGAAAATTTCCCCCCTTTTCAAAGCGTTGTCATACTCTTTTCAGGCTGGCTTACCCTTGCAGGGATTTTTTTTTTTTTTTTTTTTTTTTTTTTTAGAGTTAATTTGTTTGTTTTGTGTTTATGCACACACATTTGACAATTGCCATGTTACATTCAAGACTGTCTCTTTAGTAAAATCACTGCCCCTTTCTTATCCCTAAATAGTGGGAGCAGTGAAGATGTTAAAGGTAGAATAGCCAATGCTCAGGCCGTTTTTTCACAGTTGAAAAAGGTTTGGAAGAGTAGGAAGATAAGTTTGCAAATCAAGCAGGTAGTCCGCGGCTGGGGTGGGATGATGACGTAAAGAAAAATTTAAGGGAAATGGGAGCTTCCTGGGAGGGTGTAAAGAGGGAGGCTGTGAATAGATTAAGATGGAAGAGGAGCGTGCGTATCTGTGTTGGCCTAGGTGGCTTGGTGCTGCAGTGAGTTGTTAGTAGTAGTAGTCGTCGTTTGCTGGAAAAATAAGCTGATAGGAGCACATGAAACACTGTTTGAAATTCAAAATCTAGATCTACAAATTGATTTAAATCTTTAAATTTATGTATAAAAGGTAAGCTATTGGGTAGCATTTACAAGACATTCTATTGTCACTGTATTGCCTCCTTTCAAAGTTTTGCCTAAACTCTTTTCAGGTTTGCCTTTGCAATGATACGATTTTTTTTTTTTTTTTTTTTTTTTTTTTTTTTTTTTTTTTTAGCTTTAGAGTCTATTTTTTATGTATACAAGACACTGTAAGTTTTACATCGATGCTTTTTGAAATTTGAGACTTGTTTGAAATTTGAAACAAATTTGCGTTCTGCTCTAAATATTTCATTATATGTATGGAAGGTAAGCATTCATAAGAAAGCTTACTTGGGATATATTGTCCCTTTTCAAAGTTTTGTCCATTTCATGGATACAACGACTGTCATAGTTGAAATTTTATGCCCAAGTATTTTGTATTTTCTATGTTGAAATTAGGTTTTGAGATATGAAAGCACTTTTAAATGTAGGATATTGTCTAGTTTTCTAGAAACTAGTTTTCTAGTTTACTTTCTATTCCAGTTTTAAAAAGAAATTAATATTTCTTTGATATTTATGTTTGGCAATCCCTGAAATAAAGATAATGAAACCTTTTCGTCCCAAACATGGCCAGAGTCCTTGATCTCCTCTAAATACAATGCGTAAAAATATGATGTGGAACAATCCGTTTCTATTCTAGTGCGTTTCTGGGCGCACTTGAGCTCTATTGTGATGAAGTGCGTTTGTAATACACTCTTCCATTATATGCGTTTCTTTTTGAAAATGAAATAAAAAAACAAGTTTTTTTTAACTGAAAGTAAGGAACGACGTTAACACTTAAAACGAACAGAAATTATTCTTTATATGAAAGGGGCTGTCCCCTCTTCAACGCCTCGCTCTTTACGCTAAAGTTTTTTACTGTTTTAAAAAATAAAGTTATGAAACAGAGTCAAACTTCACCGTAAAGGGCGAGGCGTTGACGAGGGGACAGCCTATTTAATATATGGAATAATTTATGTTCGTTTTAAGTTTTAATATCGCTCCTTACTTTCAGTTAAAAAAACTTGTTTTTTTTAGTTTATTTCGGAATGTTTTTGAATCAATGCAGCTTTGATTTTGGCTCACCGTACATGAATAATTAAAAAGAAATTCGCATATTAATTTCCCTTTTTTCGGCTAATTGGCTTTCTCGAAATTTTGTTCTGACGTAACTTACGAATTAACTTGCGTAACAAATTTCTATATTCGTATGTTTTCATTACGTATGTTAGGGAATTCGCTCCCTAGTCAATACCTCGCTCTTTACGCTAAAGTTCAAATTTTCTTCGAATCACAAACCCCTGAATCACAAAGGCCAGTTAATTAGAATAGATAGCTCTTTTGAAAAGTACTTAAAAAAACTTTTGTGCAAAGAGCGTGGTATTGAATAGGGTGCGAACCCTCTCATATACGTGATCATTTCTGTTCGTTTTAAGTTTTAATGTTGCCCATTACTTTTATTTGAAAAAACTTGTTTTTTTATTTAATTTCTAATCGTTTTTTAAATAATGCTGGGAAATCTGGTGCCCAAACCAATGGGCAAAGTTTATAATAACAACCTTGTGCTTACTATAATAACAACCTTGTGCTTACTTGTACTTGTTGCACGTTCAAGCCGTAACCAGACTCATCGTGGTGCCCAGCAGATGACAACTTGTCTCCTTCCATAGGTTTCGCTCGAGGGTGGCAGGCTCCACCATTTCAAGCCACTGGCGATCCCAGCGACGGCCGTATTTTCGGAATCCTCCGATTGGCTCCACATCCGACTTAACTGTTGCTAGCCAGGTCTTCTTTAAGCCTCTTACCCTCTTCTTCTATGCCGGAAGTGGTAGACCTTTGAGACATATTTTGCTTATATGGTCATCTGGTCTGCGCATTGTGTGGCCAAACCTTCTCAGTTTCCTTTGCTTGACAATGTCGGACACAAGTGGGTGATCCCCAGATCGTTTCCTTACTTCGTCTTTCGAGACTGTATCTGAGAGGTGGATACCCAGGACATACCGCAGGCTTTTGTGGTTGAATATATTCAAGCTCAACGCTTCGGCTACTTTAAGTGACCATGTTTCACATCCATAGAGGAGGACAGAGAGAACCATAGCTTCATACACTCGAAGCTTTGTGCGTGGCGATATTTCGGTCTGCTTCCATGCTTCCGTAGTGGAAGGAAGACACTCCAGTCTGACGATATGCGGCTCTGGATTTCTTCTGAAGATTTGCCGGCAAGGTTTACTATCAATCCGAGGTATTTGAACGACTGGACGTCCTCTATCTACCGTTTAGGGCAACAGGGGTTTCATCCATCCCATCTGTTCGCATGTATTTTGTTTTTGGTAGGCTTATTTGGAGACCAGTCGAGAGTTCTTTGACTGCCATGTCATTTATCATAGCCTGGGCTTCTGCAACAGATTCAGCAAGCATTTCCACATCGTTAGCATAATCAAGATCTGCGACGGAGAAGGACGGGCTCACTGCAACGCCTTTATACTTGTCCAGGACTCTGAGGATCCAATCGATGACAAAGTTGAACAAAGATGGTGAAAGGACAAAACCTTGTCAGACACCTTCTTCGATCAGGACCATCTGAAAGATCACCATCAACTCTTACCCGGGCCTTTGTTTCAGCATTGTATACGTCGAGCAGATTGATGATCCTCTCAGCCACACCGTTCTCTTTCATTGCTTCCCATATTGCATCACGATGGAGCGAATCAAGCGCGGTAATGAAGTCTATGAAGATTTGGATTGTTTCCTGCTGTTGTTTAAACCGGTGTTCAAGGAGTTGTCACAGGCTACAAATCTGGTCACAGCAACCCATGCCCGGCCTGAATCCTGCTTGGTTAAGTCCCGTTCATCTGTTTCTGGTGTCTCTGAATCTATTTAAAGGTATCACTGCGAACAGCTTGGCAGCAATGGGGATAGGGGATATACCATGGTAGTTTTTGCAGTCCATTAGGTCTCCTTTTTTGAAGATAGGGAGAATTATTGAGGTCATCCAGTTATCTGGGATGTATTTATTGTCCCAGCCTTCAGTTATCACGCTATGCAGTTTATCCATCACCACCTTCACCACCGACAGAGCTTTCAGTATCTCGGCAGGAATTCCAACTATTCCTGGGCTTTTATGATTTTTCAAAACTTGGATCGCCTTAATTACTTCATCCCTGAAGGGTGGGTCCGTACATACATTTCATAAGCCTGGCTGTGTGGGGGGTTCTGCAGTGCAGTAAGTGGTTGCTTTCGATTACTATTGTGTTCTGGTCTCGATATCTCTTGGAAGTGAGTACGCCATCTTTCGATATGCTCCTCGCTGCTTGTGAGTATTTTCCCATCTTTCACTTTAAGCGAGAGGATGGTAGTTTGCTTCTTTTTCCCGGTGCATTCTCCAAGTATCGGATAGAGTTTTCGTGCATCGTTCCGTTATGCGGCTCTTTCCATATCACTGGGAACATTAAACCAGTAGGCTTTTTTGTCAGTTCTTCAGCATTTTGAACTTCCTTGCCACAGCGTTTTGTATGTAAGGGATTTCTTCTCTGTTATTTCTTTTTTCTTGCCAGAGTTTGTGTGTCCTCTCTGAGATTAATTTCTCGATATTACGCTTGACAAACCCAAATATGTTTGACGTAGCTTCATTGATGCATCCCTTGAGTTTGCTCCATTTTTTTCTCAATCTTTATCTTGGGGCAGTTGGGGCACTGATAATTCGGGGTTGCCTCCTCGGTGTCATCTTGAAGGACAACGAATCGGTTTGAGAGTTCAAGGACAAACGCTACTCGGTACTCATCAATTTTCAGCTTCAACACGTCTATTTTCTGGTTCGGCATAGTAGTCTTCCTTGAGCTAAGTCTGTACTTTAGCCTTGTCTTCAGCAAGAAGTGGTCAGATCCATTTTATGATTCCGAGTAAGCACCTCTGCGCACTCTTGAGTCCAACACCATCGATTTCTATCATGGGGATACAAGGAGATAATCTATTTGGGCCTTTACTCTTCCATCACGAAATTTCCGTGCATACGTAAGACACGACTTGTGCCTAAACCAGGTGTTAGCCACAGCGAGATTCTTCTGCATTGCAAACAGCAAAAGCCTGTTTCCAGCCGAGAATTCAAGGGTCAAGATGTTATGTCCATTTAGTCTCGCGTCAGAAACACACAGATTATCAAAGTTATAAAGATAATATTCATCAGCTACAAAAGATTGTGTCAATAAACATTTAATCGAGCACAGGTTACAGCAGCCGATATTCAGGCCTCGTCTTCTTGATAGGACGGTAGCTAGCATATTTTTAGACGAGAACGCCATTCTCGTCGCATTGCATAATACCGGGGATGCCGTAGCCAAACTTTTAATCATCATATTTGTCATCATTATCGAGAGTTTCTTGGGGATAAGGTACATCACAAGGTCCCCAATCTTGTGGTCACCCAAAACGCGTTGGCCATCACCCTGGTTGGCGTGGAGCTCGGTGATGTTTACACCCCTTCACCACCTTGAGGTGCGCTAGCGGACTTCCTATTCAGCCTTGGGACGGAGAGTCAAGTCTCATTGCCTGGATGCCCACCACCGCCGTGAAAATTTCCAGGCTTAGCTACCCCTTTGCTCCCACTTAGAATCAGTAATAGGCTTCAGAAGGCTTATAATGTCAGCCATATGCACACGGCTACAAGCCAAAGGGATTTACGCGGAACGTGCCTGCAGGGAATGGCCATTCACTTCCTCTTTCATGCCTTCTCAGTGGCCTTGGTGACTTTCCCACCAACAGTAGGTAGGTCTTTGAAGTTGACCGACTTGATGACAAACGTCAACCGTAGGATAGAAGAAGAGGATGGATTTGATAGTTCTAGCATACCACATTGGTTAAGACTTAAGGTCCTATTCGGTTGATAAATGGTGCTTGCGCAGGGCACAAAAACACCTAAGAAAAATCCCCAAGCTGTTACAAAAGCTTAAAAGTAAAGTACATGTTAAAAAAAAGTAAAAAAAGAAGAAAATAAAGACATTTGATTTGGAAAAATGTCCAAAAAGTGTCCTTTATTTCAAAAAGCTGCCTTTTTTGATCCAATAACGTCCCGGTGTCCTTCAGAGTGAAAAAGTGTCCATTTGGCATCCCAGAGCATATATGTCACAAGCTTAGTTCAGTTGCTGCTTGGCAAAAAACGGGTTTTTCCATAGGCATACTGTGGTGTGTACATCAGAATCGCGCATGCGCGAAGGCGGAGTATGAATCTTGTGTGGTTTTGAATGGGTTTCGCTTCTTTTTCGGAGGGTATAGCCTTTGTCGATACTGTATTATATTCTCGGAGAGTATAGCCTTTGTTTTTTAACGGAGAGTATAGCCTTTGTCGATACTGTATTATATTCTCGGAGAGTATAGCCGTTGTTTTTTAACAGAGAGTATAGCCTTTGTCGATACTGTATGTTCTCTCTACAGGTAGGCCTACAGTTTGCTTTCTATTCTATTAGTTTCAATTTAGGAAATCTGCACAAACCAAATTTAGGAAATCCAACAAGCTATCTCAAAATCTAACGCTAAATAACGCAATATTAATTTAGCGTGTTTTCCTAAAAGATGTGTGTAGAGTTTTTTTTTTATCTCTTCTATCTCCATTAAACACGATGCGTAGTTGCGATCCGTGCAAATACGTTGCAGAAATGCGTTTCTGTTCTAGCTATAAAAAGAAAGCCCAATTCATATAATTATTTACTCGTTATTTATTTGTATAATTATTACTTATTTGTGGATATTTAGGTAGTTTGAATAATTGTGTGCAGGTCTTCTTATTATGTGGTTAGCTATATAACAACTGTAGACTTTATTCAGTACTTTATATAATTATTATATATTTAAAAGTTATTCCCAATTATTTATTTAACTTTATGTTACATATTGTGTCGCTATTTATGTTTTATGTTGTTATATATTATAATCATAGATCTGAGATAATTATTTTTTCCAACAAAAAAACTTTCATCTGCAATTCATTGGTAAAAAATCGTCCCAAAAGTTTTTTTCAGCTACCTTTCAGAAAAAAAAATTCAGAAGGTATTCTTTCGAGTCCTTTAAAATGGGATTCAACAGTTTCAAGCATTTCAAAGGTAAATTAGAGGCTTGACATCGTTCATACGTGGTAAAGATTATGCATTATAATAATAATAATAAAATGTAAATTGTCAGAACCATGGTTACGTCTCTGACATCAGTAAGGTCTTGTAGGAAATGAAAACTTTATCCAAAAAACCTGAAAACGATTCTAACCAACAGGGCCGTATCCAGGGGGGGGGGTTAACTGGTTTTAACCCCCCCCCCCCCGAAATTTTTGTCTGACTCGTAAAAACGTAACAAAAATGGATATAAACAAATTTTGTATGCTTTTTTTGAGGATTTTTGTGTAAAACTCCCTCCGAAAAAAAAATCCTGGGCACGGCTTTGCTAACCAAGGCTATATCCAGGGGGGGGGGGTGACAGGTTTGAAACTTCTCCCAAATTTTTGTCCGACCCGTAAAAAAGTACCAAAAATGCATATAAATAATTTTTTGTGCCTTTTGTAAGGCTTCTTCTCTATAAAATAAAATAAATACCACCACCCCTCCCCCCTCCGAACAAAAGTTTTAAATATGACCTTGCCTATAACCATACTCTAGAATTTAAAATAAAATGAAAAAATAAAAATGCCCGCTCTAGGATTGTTCTTCAGTTTATTCTTCCTCTTCGTCTATTATTTGAGTTGTTTCTTCTGTTTTAAACAGAAGAATAGCAGAGTAATCTCTAGGTTTTTCTTTGATAGAACTCTCAATATTTCTAAGTCAACTCTTTCCCCCAATTTGTCTTTTTCCGAGATCATTCTTACATACGTTCTAAGACCACACTGGCTCTGCATGGCGTAGCTAAGTTAATCATTAGGGAGATGACTTTTTCCCAATATAATCTGTGAATCTATTCTGGCTTGAGATTTTGCTTGTTTTCTTCAGTGTTTCTTTTGCTTTATTAGTGTTCACTTCAAAGGGATAGATATTTTTTTTCTTTTTTTCTTAGTACTTAGGACGGGTTGGCGGAGATCCTTGCCGAAATATTAGCTTTTGTCTTTTCGCTTCCTTTCTGTCCACTGCCTGAAAATCATCTTCTATATCTTGGCCATTTCTTATAATTACATTTTTTTTTTTTGTCGTTTTTTGTCAAACGTCAAGATCATCCTTTCACAAATAACCTATTCAGTTCAACGCTTATATAATTCTTTTTTACATTTCAGCCTTACCCTACTCTGAACATTCAAGCTACGAAGAACTGAAGAGTTTTGTTCGCTTTATTCAGCCTAAAGAAATTATACCAACTGTAAATGCGGATAGTATTGCAAGACAGAAAAAATTCATGAAAATTTTCAGCTCCTGGAAGGCACCTGATGTCGTAGGAATAGAAAATGTTAGGCAGTCGAATCTTTCACATTTTTTAAGGGATTAAAGTGCCTGATTTTCTTTTGATGATTGTGTAGAATATTAGTGGCTTTTACAATTACTGGTACTATTTTAATATACTACATACAGCGTGTGTTTTGGCAAGTTCTCTGCGCTCATGTTATCGAGGTCCTAACTCGCGTTCACCTGTGAAGATTTCTGTAGCTGGCAAAACCGGTTTTTTGAAGCTGGCAAAACCGATTTTTAAACAGGTTTTCGAAGTTGGCAAAACCGGTTTTTAAACAGGTTTTGGGAGCTGGCAAAATCGGTATTTAAACAGGTTTTGGGAGCTGGCAAAATCGGCTTTTAAACAGGTTTTTGGAGCTGGAAAAACCGGTTTTTAAACAGGTTTTTTGAAGCTAGCAAAACCGGTAATTAGGTTCTGTTTCTCCATTGCCGTTAGAAGCTTGATAACCTGTTCATGTATTGCTATGTTTTTTCTATATTACCTATTGATAAGTATCTATTGTTAAGATACAATAATTTGATAAAATTCTATAATTGTATAATTCTATAATGGATTTCTATTGATAAGTATCTATTGATAAGATATTTTATTCATCATATAAAAAAACCATCAACATTAAACTATAACAAACGAAAAAGGACAGAAGCAAAAAAGGAGAGAAATAAAACACACGCAAGTAATAAACCTATTGTGATAGTCTGTCATTTATATTGAATTTATAAATATATAGGAATAGAGTCCCCATCCCGTGGCAATGTATCCTCAGGAAATGGGACGGTTTGCACTAAGGTCTTAATCGTTTTAAGCTGATTGATGTCCTCAGAATTTTCCATTGATATCGTTCCAACCACGTTCGACCCAGAAGTTTGTATTTTGCAGCAAAGAATTGGCCGAAAACAGCACTTTGCTGTGATAATTAAAAAAAGAAAATACCTCCTTTCTTTTCGCCAAAAAGTATTTCTGGTATTCGAAGCTTCATTTAACTAAGCTGATTTGCTTCATATTAATTGAATTATACACCTAGAATTGTATATATAAATAGAATTATAGAATTATATAAATAGAATTATAAGGTAATTTGCAGTGATGATGACCCCTCTAGCTACGAAAATTGATTTTGTTTTACAGTTTTATTTAGAAATGTCGAAAAGACAACCCACCCTAAATCTAGAAAGGGTTTATTATTATTATTTTATTATTTATTATTGATATAATGAGTTGTCGGGAAACGGGATGGTTTGCACAAGAGTTTTGATGGCTTTAAAAAGATTCATAACCCATGAATATTCATTGGATAGCATTTGGTTATGGCACAACTTTTGGTGTATATATATTCCGAGCATTTCCAGGTTATTCCATTTATTCCAGGCTATTTAATCCAAGCCTTTTGTACAACCTTGTGTTACACATTCTAGCGAATTTAGATCTTTTGGTTTCAGTAGAGATTAGGACTTTAAGTTGAGACAAAATCCTTGATTGTTTAGTAGTAGTAGTAATAATTTATTTAAAAAACAAACAAAATCAATCAGTAGCACGTGAAAAGGGTTGTTTGCTAGGGTGTTTTACTAAGAAGAAAATAGTAGTAACAGCAAATATAAGCTAATGAAGTTGGAGGGGGAAACCGTGTACCGAGAAATACAAACATGAATAAATCATTAGTAAAAGATGTGCATAATATCATGATCCTGAAACAACACCCACCCCTAGAAGAAAATAACAACAAACAACTCAATAGATAAATTAAAGATCTTTTCCAACATGTTAAAATTAATTTTATTTCCATTAAATTTTAATCTTTTTCAAAGGTATACTCACTGAGCAACCCTATACACAGCTAATTATTAAATCACACGCAATAAAACTACATAATATCACGATCCGGAAGCAACGATAACCCCAAATAAAACAAACAACTCAATAAATGAATAAAAAAGAATCCCAATACGTTATTATTAATTTTGTTCCCATTAAGTCTTAAGGTAATGTTCCCATTAAATTTAATATTTCCATCAAATCATCAAAGTAATACTTACTGAGCAGTCCCATGTGAAGCTTGGATTTATTTTTATTAATGCGTGATTCTTTAACAGCATGGTTAAAGTTATTCCAAAGGTCCCCTCTACATTCCCATCGCGCTGTAATTACGCAATTAATTATGCAACTATGCATTAATTATATCATTATTTTTATTTTATTATATTAATTATGCAACTACGAAATCTACGAGCATATCTTCTAAATTTTCTCTAATGTTCTACAAATGCGTGGACTAAGGCTAATATATTGGCAAAAGAATAGTTAAGGATATGAGACATCACCCAAATTTTGTTGAAGCTAAGTTGTTTATGATGCCACAAGTTATATGGCTTTATAGTTCAATAGAAACATGGCTTTTCACGGAGCCATTGGTATTTTCCTATACCAGAAATCAGGATTGTTTCAAGAAGTTCCGCAGTGATTGATGTTTATGGGCTCATAAACGTTAGTGATTTGTGATTGACCTTTTTTTAATACGATGTATTCATTTGTACCTCCATCCATTTTATTTTGATTATTCGGCTGTGCAGATGGAAATTTATCCTGGGCTACCATTGATGTGATTTTACGCAACAACGGCCATTCTTATAACAACGGCGATTCATCAAATTTCCTCCTTTTTTGTTGCAAGTTTATGCGTCATAACAGTTCAATAACTGCATTGAAATATGTCTACTGAGCCGTCGAAAGTCGCATAAATTAAACCGAAAATCGCAAAGAAAATGATTAGAGAAAATGAATGAATGATATTATTGAAAATGAACAGAGAAAATCGCATGCAATTTATTTAGAACCATAAATTACAATTAACTGAGCAGAAGTTTTTCATTAATATTTGAAAACAACATGAAGGCTGTGGCCTTTAAATGCAAGATTTTAATACTCGAGGCCCCGGGGGATATTTCCAGGGAAATGACCATTGAATATAAGAATTATATTTTTCAATGGGCATAGCCTGCCTAAACTAATACAGATTAGTCCTTTGAACATTTTTCTTGGCTTCTAGATGTTGATTTGGCCTATTCCTGTGCATATTCTTTTTAAATATTTCATAATATGTTTTGTGTTTCAACGGCTGCAGTGAACCGTTTCTGTGTGGTCTTCCTGCATCCGCTATTCGTGAGTCGTTTTACGTTAAAAAAAATTGCATCAGTGGGAATCAGGGGTTAGTCGTCATCCGCCACACTGGCATCCGCCACACTTGATCTTTTTTTATGCGTCTTTTCTTAGACTGGTGGCACACCCGCAACTATTGGCCAGTTGCGAAGTTCTGCATGCCACCAGATATACGGAACAAAAAATTTAAGACTGTCGAATAGGTAGAAAAAGTAGCGACCTCTGTGAATGAGATACCTGCGAATGAGACCACCTCCCCCACCCGAAATGTTTGTCTGAATCGTAAAAACGTAACAAAAATGAATATAAACAAATTTAGCATGTGTTTTAAAGTTTTTTGTACCCCCCCACCTCCCCCTAAAACAATCCTTGAAATCCTAAAGTTTGATGACCCAAAAAGTGGTATGTGATGAATTTACTTTGTTAATACACAATTATATCAAGCTAATAAAGTCAAACTTACGTCCCAAGTAGATAGTATATTTATTTTATGGAGATAGTATATTTATTTTATGTATTTTATATCAATTATTAACAAAAGACTTGATAAAAACACATCGTTTCCAAATGCCACAGCATAGTATTGATGAGGGATAATCAAACAAATCCACTAAAAGAAATAATAATAATTAAAATTAACCTCAAAAGGCGTTTAAAAAACAATACTTAACTACAACATCATGTACCCCGCTACCACTACAACAGTCAACCCCTTCCTTAGCATATATAAATTAAAATAAAATACTAAATTTAATAATTGTTAAAATTAAATTAAATTATAAAAATTTAATAATTAACACTATTTTTTTCTATCAACTCTACAGCCTTTTAAATTCACTTAAATCACTACTTGTAATATTCTATAAAAATCAAAACATGAAGAAGACGTATAAAATGAATCAAGAAGTAAAATAGAAGAAACATGTTAAAATCAAGACATAATAAACTTAAAATCTTTGATAGAACAAATAAAACATGAAACTAGAATTTAAAATTTAAAAAAAAGTATAAAAGAAACGAATTTAAAAAAATGCTTACTGATATTATTAGAAAGCACGTTTCATTTTTAATTGTGTGTTTTCTATTTTGATACCATTCAAGATTGCTTCTTGACTTTTTCATGGGAATCACCATCGATGTCCACTCTTTTATTTTTCTCCACAGCTAGTGGCACACTAGAACATCATATAGACCTGTTTAATGGCTCATTTTAAAGGAAATTGCTACATCTAGTGTCTTTTGTAAGTAACAAAACAGAAAATCTAAAACAAGTTTGTGACAAAAAAAAATTGCAGCTTTGTGTACAAGACGATAAATTAAACTCATAATCATTTGTTAAAAATGATGTTAAAATTAAAAGCTACATGATGATGTTAGTTATAAGGATGTCATTTTTTTTTAGTTAAGAATAAACTCTAGCCTATAGTAATCAAAACAACAAAATTGAATCATCATGTAGATGATGAAACCACACGTGCTCTGATTACTGGGTAAGAACATTTTATTTTCCTGAAAACTTTTACGAAAATGCTTAGCAATTCATAGATATTTCCAACCCAGTTGCTGCTTCAGAAAAACAACAATCCAAGATTTAGGTCATTTCTCCGAACAAAAATGTTCAAAAGCAAGGAAATTCCAGCTTTAATCCAATTGCACTGTAGATTAATCATAAAAAAATCTAGTCTTTTTCAAAATCCCTGATTCTTTTCGAAAAACTGGATTTTCGTGTAAAACAGTGCATTTCTACATTTCTCTGTCTCCACAGATGTTTCCTCAGTTGGCTAAAGACTTCAGATGCCGAAGATATTTAGCTCTGCACTTCCTCACTGCAACCAGGATATGTTAACGAGATGTCCCAGATACTTGAATTGATCGACGATTTCTAAGCACGCATTAGAACTAGTTTTATCACCATTCTAAATAGACAATGTCACTCAATTTTTATTTTTATATCTGGTCAACTTTCTGCTTTTACCTGCTTTCTGCTTTGCTCTACCCTTTTAAAATATGTTAGTTCTTTTTCTTTCTCATTTTGTGTGGTTTTGTAAAATTCGTGCCGTACCCTATTTATTCTTCCCAGTTTTGTTACCGTTTTAATAAATTGTTCAGTACTAATTTTTATACACCCTCAATTTATATCTTTAATTCAGTCGCCATGAGCTTCTATGTAGCGTTAATATTTGCTCGCTCTTCAATTATTTTGTTTTTCTAGTTGGTCATACCTATAATCAAGCAATATGAGAAAATTGTAAGAGTAAAAAATTGGTGCTAGTGTAAAAAGAAACGCCAACCCCGTCTAGCGTGTGGCAACTTTTTACCAAAATATCCTTCTTACAAGTCTCTTTGGGTTCTTTAAAAGTCAAGATAGGGTAAAGAATGAAAAATTCTGTCTATAATGGGCTTACCACCTTAGATTCAAGTAGCCTGCTTAAGTCTGCCAAGATTAGATTATCCAACCTAGGCTTACTTTTTGCAGATTGCATTTTGACTGCAAACAATTCTTGAAAAGAAAACAATGTTGAGTAATTATCACTTCAATTGTCACATAAAATATTTAATCTTTTCAAAATTCTCTACGTTTTGATAAAGTCCCCAGACGCTACAATGTCTGTGGCGCTATTAGTTAAACTTCTATCTTTTCCTTTGGTAATGACTGAAAATCCAATCTTTATAAGATTGCCATACTCTATGTATACTATGGACATTAGCAAAACATTCCTTTTAGGCAGAATGCCTTACGCGAAGTGGATAGAGCAAAAATACAGAAGTGTTTATATCAAACCAGATATTTTTTTGTTATTAGTCAAAATTAGAAGGCGGCTAAATGAGTTTCTTTGAATTGTGTATTTTGAGTGTTTTCTGAGTAAAAAAAAAAAATGTTTTGGCCACTGTGGCCGTGTTTTGCTCTTTAACTGGCGCAGCTAATTTAACTAAACTCTTCACTCTTTAACTGGCTGGCTGGCTACAACTGCACCACGGTGTGATTGCTAAATGCATTGCCTAAAAACTTCCTTTGACTATTGATTTGCATTCAGCTGTTCTTTTCTAATTAGAGAATGTTCTGGCCAGGGGCGTAATTTGCTATGGGGCAGGGGGAACAACTACGCCCTCCAGACCCAAGTCTGCCCCTCCCTCCCCCCTCCCCGCCCCGCCAGACCTCAGTTTGCCCCCCACAGCTGAAATTTAGTTTCTGCAAAAAAAAAATCTTGTCAAAAGTCAAAATAAGCCCACACAATTCAAGTATCCAGAGAAACAGGTCAGTTTTCTTTAGTATATCTTTGCTTTTATGGTAATATATGGCTTATTTTTTAGTTTTCACTGTCATTTTCACTTGATTAAAGGAAATTGGCTCCAACTTTGCCCCCTCCGCCCCATATTTTGACGAAATTACGCCACTGGTTCTGGCGTGGTTTGTTGTGTTGTTCTCACTGAACAGGGAGAGCTATTTAGCTTTCCCTGACCCAATGATTTGACAGACAGTTGAGCACCAAGCTGTTCGATCGATTACGAGTGGTATGGAAATCTTCACCCAACGTTTGTCTCATCTGCAACCGTGAAAACGGAAGCTGCGAGTCGACTCTTTGTCTTTCTTTAAAATTTTGACCCACCACGCCTCCTCTTTACTTGTCCACCACGCCTCCCCTTTCAATGTTTGAGGGTTATACAGGTCAGTGTCCATTTAGTTAGGGTATTCAGTCTGATGAATCAGTTGAAACAAGATCCATTATCAAACGCAACCAATATTGGTTTCGATGCTTCTGTAAGGGTCTTCAACAAGATCGAGCCTGAAGTGGTAGTAACAGTAACGGTAAAATATCAGAACAAACGTTAAATTGAAGAATGAAGAATACGGAGGAAGTAAAGAAGGAAGACGATGACGTTAAGGGAAGAAAGTAATTTTTTTCATGTGTTATAGGGAAGACCGAACTCTAACTCATATTAAATGAACCATTAAAATATAATGTAAATTTCACCGAAAGCTGAATCATCAAATACATGATGATGTAACACGCGTATCTTTTATTAAGATAATATAAAACGAGTATCTTTTGAAGTAGCCGCTTTGGGGTATGATTTCATACTTGAGTGAGTCAACTGCCTGATTCCCTTCGGTTCGCTTTTTACTATTCCAACTAATTGTATTCCAACTATTCCTGATTATCTGGTGAAAAAATCCTCCTAAGGTCCATGTTTTTTTTTCGATTTATAACGGTTACCGTGGTTTCACATGTAGCCGAAACCTATTAAAGGACGAACTACGCCCATAGTAACTAAAAAAATAGCCTGAAACCCTTAAAACCGACGTCGGTTTACAAAAAGTAAACCATTGGAATTGCCTTGGCAGAAAACCCTATATAGGAAACTTACAAGATTCAAGATTCATTTAATAAAATAGCCGTCGTAGTTACGGCTGACACCGCAACTGAATTACGCTACCCTTTACAACAATCTACATATATATACACTAAGTACGATTAATAACACTAGTAAAAAAAGGAACGAATGAATTGCTGAAACGATTTGTCCTGCAGTGCAATGGTTCCAGCTTATTCGTGTGTTTCCGTTGACTGTGGTGGCGGGGGGGGGGGGTAGTAGGGATCGGTGTTTATCACTCTAAAGAACGGAGTGCCCAAATTTGCACATCAGCTGATACCTTCGTTCTTTAAGTGTTGGGGTTTGTAGGGCTGAATCATAACTAACATATTTGGTTCCTAGAATGATTTTTAGGACTCGTTTTTGCACTGCCTCAAGTTCATCATTAAGAAGGTCGATGTAAAGCACTTGAGGCCCCCAAACTGGGCACGTGTATTCAAGCAGAGGACCTACGTAACACGTGTACGTGAGAAGCAATTGCTTTATAGAAAACCCCAATCGATGTAATGTGGCTAAGGATCGCAGCGAGTAGTTGGCCTTTCTCACAAGATTTGTGAACACAAGAGAAATTACTTTTTTGCATGGGCATCACAATCTATGACCTCTTTTACTCTCCACCGTGAGTGGGGCACTGGAACATCATAGAGTGCTGTTGAAGAGCTCTTTCAAAGTAAATTACTACATCTAATCACTTTTGTAATTCAAAATTTTAAAATAAAATCATTTTGACAAAAAAAAACTGCATTTTCACATAGAAAATTATTATATACTTTAAATGGTGTCTTGGGTAACAGCCATGATCGAGGTTGTAGCTACCGCTGCAACCTAGTAAAGGACGAACCACGTACAATAGGAACTAAACAAGTAGCCTGAACCTTCTATAACCAGTGTCGGATCTAAACAAAAAGTACATCATTGGAATCTCCTTAGCCGAAAACCCTTGGCTTGAACAAGAAGGAAAATAACTTTTTCATGGGAATCACCATCGATGTCCACTCTTTTATTTTTCTCCACAGCTAGTGGCACACTAGAACATCATATAGACCTGTTTAATGGCTCATTTTAAAGGAAATTGCTACATCTAGTGTCTTTTGTAAGTAACAAAACAGAAAATCTAAAACAAGTTTGTGACAAAAAAAAATTGCAGCTTTGTGTACAAGACGATAAATTAAACTCATAATCATTTGTTAAAAATGATGTTAAAATTAAAAGCTACATGATGATGTTAGTTATAAGGATGTCATTTTTTTTTAGTTAAGAATAAACTCTAGCCTATAGTAATCAAAACAACAAAATTGAATAATAATGTAGATGATTAAACCACACGTGCTCTGATTACTTGGTAAGAACATTTTATTTTCCTGAAAACTTTTACGAAAATGCTTAGCAATTCATAGATATTTCCAACCCAGTTGCTGCTTCAGAAAAACAACAATCCAAGATTAAGGTCATTTCTCCGAACAAAAATGTTCAAAAGCAAGGAAATTCCAGCTTTAATCCAATTGCACTGTAGATTAATCATATAAAAAATCTAATCTTTTTCAAAATCCCTGATTCTTTTCGAAAAACTGGATTTTCGTGTAAAACAGTGCATTTCTACATTTCTCTGTCTCCACAGATGTTTCCTCAGTTGGCTAAAGACTTCAGATGCTGAAGATATTTAGCTCTGCACTTCCTCACTGCAACCAGGATATGTTAACGAGATGTCCCAGATACTTGAATTGATCGACGATTTCTAAGCACGCATTACCAAGAAAGATACCAGTTTCCAATACATCTCCAAAGTTTGTTAGAACTCGTTTTTTTCCTTACTAATCCTCTGACCGTCAGGATCCTCAATGACAGAAACATTACGTAGTATGGTTTGATCTCTAGCATGGCGCTGTCGTCTGCGTAATCTGGGTTGCTGATGGAGAAGTTAGAGTTTGCTGTGACGCCGTTCACAGAATGCGTGAGAGGCTTTACTACCCCATTGATAACAAAGTGAAAAAGTAATGGGGCACCTCGGCCCCAAATCGGTGCCATGAGCGAGGATAATTCTCCATCTACTTGTATGCAGGGATGAGCACGGTGATAGTATGTCTGAATGAGACGCATCAGCTTCTTAGGGAAACGGTCTTACAATGCTAACCATATACAATTACGAACAATCGAGTCGAATACCGTCAGGGTTGTCGGTGAACAATTCCCCGATAAAGCTCCTTACAGAGTAGAAAGGCCTTTTTATCCCAGACTTTGATACTATTACTATTAGGAACTCATTGTAGTACCAAGTTGTCTGAGGCTATCACAGCTGCGGACACTACTCCTTCACCCCAACCTGAAATGGTGTCTTAATGGTGCCTTAAATGGTGTCTTGGGTAACAGCCATGATCGAGGTTGTAGCTACCGCTGCAACCTAGTAAAGGACGAACCACGTCCCATAGGAACTAAACAAGTAGCCTGAATCCCCTAAAACCGGTGTCGGGTCAGTTCTTTTGAATAGACACGGAGGAGTGCATACAGGTGAGAAGCCATTTAAATGTGAGCACCTTGGAACATTTCATGTTCCAGGTGCTCACAGGTTGTTGTATAGAAATTCAACGACCACATTAAAAAAAGAAGGGTCAATAACTATGAAGTTTTTTCAATGATCGTATAGAACCTAAGTCTGTTTTTTGTCTTTTCCTGTATTGATATAACACAGTGGCAGTAGCAGCCACATTTTATTTACACATGTGAATAAAATCAAAACAATTCAGAGCAACAACACTAATGATATTTACCGACCGTAATTTTTTGATTTTAGAAATAGTCCAATTTCAAGCGTAGTCAGGACGATTGATCGATTAGAATTTAGATTTTTTAAAATCAGAAAATATGGCAATTTCTTGTCATTTAAAGTTTTCTTCTGCTGTAGGCTACAGCAAGTTTTGACTTAAATTAAGGAGAGCTTTTTTAAAGATTTCTTTTTATCAGTGTGGAATTAATTTAATCGAAATTGGATAAATGCATAATTATTTCGTTTCACTGCTAAGATTTCTAGGTTTAATTGAAGCCAATAATCCCAAAAGTCAATCTTACTGGTATTTAGGGTAAGAATAGAAGGATACTTTTAGTTTGACCTTGGGCTGTTTCCCAATAGTTGTTAAGTTGTAACGATGTCCATAAAAACATTTGAAGAACTAGGAAATTTTCTGCTTTATGGAGGTTTAACTATTTTATTTGTACTTTTAATTAAGAGACTCATTTGGTTCATTTTTGACTATTTACCCGAACTAAAAGACGAATTTAAGAATTGGAAGAACATGGAAGAATATTGGAAGAATATGGAAGAACATCTTGATGACACTGATTCTGATGATGATAATGAGGCGGTACGGGAACTCATAGATAAACAAGGTCCTATATGTGCAGTATGCCCTCTTGTTGTGGAGGTGATTCCGAGGAAAAAAGATAGTCTATTTCCTGCTACAGAAGAAATTGAAAAATTTCTAGCTCTTGTTCTAGGAAACGAGAAACGAAGTTTTCGAACAGAAATAAATGATGAAAAAATGATTATAAACGTAGATTCAAAGGAAACTGCTGACGAAGTAACAAATCTGGAGACTGAGAAAACAAAGAAAGCATGTGAACTCGGGCGCTTGATTGTGTGGGATTATTCAAAATTCCGTGTTGGAAAAGACCCAACATGAATCGGAAGGTCCTGATTTTTTTTCTTCCTAAAATATTTTCTCCAAAAGTTCTTTTCTAGGGCGTGTCTGATGCCGCAGCCATGATATCGAGACTTTTAGGTCCAAAGCCTGTTCCTAGGGTTGGTAGTACCACGGGGGAAAATTATCTATTGCGTCCCGCTCCCGATTCAAATATAAGGAAAAAATCTGAATCAAAGCGAAAAATTGGATCAAAGCGGGAAATTCCGCAGCGCTCCCAAGCCACGGTGCCAGGGGCAACTTCCCCGGCTTCCCCTTCCCTTAGGAACGGATCAGCTTAGCCCTATATGATAATGAGAGTCAATTACCCGGTTCTTTGCATTAACTTAGTCATACTCGTGTAAGAAAATCATACTCGTGTAAGAAAATACTCGGTACAGATTCTTCATTTTGAATATTGTAAAAAATATGTGATACGTAGGAAAGACCCTTTGGCTATTTACAACTAGGAAGGTGTACCCCAGAAAGGCGGCTTTTCGAAAGATACGTGTATTATACCATCTTACATACGAAGATGAGGTTTTCTCCCAAACTTGTATTTATTTTAATATTATATTTTTATACCAAACATATATACATTATGAGACCACACTGGCTATTCATGACGTATGAAAACAAGAGAGGAAAGGAAATAATAAATGAAAAAACAAACAAAATCTAACTTTCCGAAGTGAATCTAACGAGAGCAGAATAAACACTGAACAAAAAAAAAACAGCCACAAATAAATAAAAGAAACAATCACCAATTGGATTGAATAAGTATCCGTTGCCTGGCAACAGACTTCGCCATTTTGCAATTTTGATACTCCAACTTGGTGAACGTTTGCATGAACACAAAATTCCAATAGATAAGTCCCTGAGATTCAAAAATAAAAATTACAACTTTGTTTCCGCCTTGGCCCTACATATCTTTGAAATCCTACACATTTGGTACTTTTTGAGGACGCAACTTTAATATCTACTGTAAATGGCCTATCGCAATCTTCTAAAGAGGTATTTGAGATAAAAAAATGTAATAGAAATTTGGCTATAAATAGAGACACCGGAGATGTTTATTTAAGCCCAATTTATAACAACTTAGATTTCAAAAGACTCATTCCATATTTTCGCCCAGTCTAATTTAAGACAACCTGTCCGTATAGCTAAGGAATATCGAAATTGCAGAATGGCGAAGCCTATTGTCAGGCAACAGATACTTATTCAATCCAATTGGTGATTGTTTCTTTTATTTATTTCTGGCTGTTTTTTTTGTTCAATGTTTATTCTGCTCTCGTTAGATTCACTTCAGAAAGTTATTTTTTTTCTTTCTTTCTTTTTTTTTAGCACTGAAGACGACTTGGCGGAGGTCCTTGTCGAAATATTTGCTTGTTCTTCGTCTTCATATTTTGCCACTGGCTTGACAAAATCCTCGTTTTCTCACCTATTTGATTTTATTTTTCATTTACTACTTCCTTTCCTCTCTTGTTTTCATATACCTAACATATCTTTTGATAGCTCCACTAGTGGTTGGAAAAAAGGAGATAAATCACTGCTTTCCATACGAAGAAAGTGATTTTTCTTGTTGCTCAAGATAGGGGACTGTAATTCGCCTTCATGGGGTTTTTGGCTATGATGATTCCATTTATACAGTTTTTATAAAGATCCGACAGCATTTTGTTGGGTTTCAGGCTGTTTTTCCAAAATTCTTATTAAATTCTTTATTAAAATTCTTTCAAGCTTTTATACCATTAGGGTTAATCGAAATAATAGTCATTATTCCTGAATCAGCTTCAAATGGCAATTTTTTCTCGTGTTCTCCTTTATTATAAAACATATTGTCAAATTTTTGATTACTATGAGCAAGATTTTGTTTTTCACCAGACTGTGTCTTCCAAAATATCTTAATGAAGAAGAATTTATAGATGGCATCATCTATCTTGAAGCTTTATCTGTTATTATAAACAGCACCGCAGGGTGACCTTGAGGAGTGAAGCCCCTCGAAGAAATTATAGGCTAGTAAATGACACATTTGATTCTGATTGACAGATAATTTCATGGGTTTTCTTTGTTTTGTTGGCCTTTTTTGGGTTGAAAAAACTCTTCCTATAAGTTATCTACTATTGGCTGCCTTTCCATAGTGGTATAATATTTCTAAGCATCAATATATAATTAGTGGGAGATAATAGGCTTCAGATTGCTTGAGTAGGATATTTTGTACAATCTTTGGCCACAGATTGCACAAAGCCTCCATTCATACTAGTGGTATAAGGAACTCCTTGTATATATATATATATATATATATATATATATATATATATATATATATATATATATATATATATATATATATATATATATATATATATATATATATATATATATATATATATATATATATATATATATATATATATATATATATATATATATATATATATATATATATATATATATATATATATATATATATATATATATATATATATATATATATATATATATATATATATATATATATATATATATATATATATATAAAAAAAAAAAAAAAAAATATATATATACATATATATATATGAAAACATGAAGAAGACGTATAAAATGAATCAAGAAGTAGAATAGAAGAAACATGTTAAAATCAAGACATAATAAACTTAAAATCTTTGATAGAACAAATAAAACATGAAACTAGAATTTAAAATTTAAAAAAAGCATAAAAGAAACGAATTTAAAAAAATGCTTACGGATATTATTAGAAAGCACGTTTCATTTTTAATTGTGTGTTTTCTATTTTGATACCATTCAAGACTGCTTCTTGACCAAGCCCAGTGGTGAGTAATCAGCTGATGGAGGGGTCAATGTAATTAAAACAGTAGAAAAATAAAGACAAAGTATAAATAAATAGTCAATCAAGAAGTAAAATAGAAGAAACATGTTAAAATCAAGTCATAAAAAATTTGAAACCATTGGTGAAACAAAATATGAACTCGAAACGTGAAAATGAAAACTAGAGTTTGCTTGTTGCAAAAGTTGAATGGTGGTTCAACTGACGATGGAATGTCGATGCAAAATTCAGTAAATAAACAAATACGGGTAAAAACGTTAAAAGGCTGATTTTACTGTCACCAGTTATAAAAAAGCAAATTATTATCTGTGTGTACAATAAAATTGACTATGTCTCTTTTTTCCTTTATCAATCTACGTCCTTCGCCATCTTTCTCTTGTGTTTTTCCTTCCTCAAGTTTTTCCTTCTGATTTTGTGGAATTTGTGTCATATTGGTTCAAACCAGTTGTGTTATTCTTATTATTCAATGCTGATTTTCATATGTTGTCAACTTGTGCCGTCTTTCGGTTGCATTCTATTCAGGGATGCACGCAGGAGAACCTGGAAGTCGGTTCCTCGAAATCCAAAATTGTATTAAGTTCGGGGTGTTTGTTATATTAATCTTTTTTTCTTTTTTTCATTTCGTCTCCCCAAAAAAAAGAAATCCTGCGTATACCTGACTCTAACCTGCCGAAAAATTTTGATTGTTTTTTTGTTTACTTTTGTAAGGAATCGTATAATTTATGATGTAGGTTAATTGTTCGAACTAGTTTTATCACCATTCTAAATAGACAATGTCACTCAATTTTTATTTTTATATCTGGTCAACTTTCTGCTTTTACCTGCTTTCTGCTTTGCTCTACCCTTTTAAAATATGTTAGTTCTTTTTCTTTCTCATTTTGTGTGGTTTTGTAAAATTCGTGCCGTACCCTATTTATTCTTCCCAGTTTTTGTTACCGTTTTAATAAATTGTTCAGTACTAATTTTTATACACCCTCAATTTGTATCTTTAATTCAGTCGCCATGAGCTTCTATGTAGCGTTAATATTTGCTCGCTCTTCAATTATTTTGTTTTTCTAGTTGGTCATGGTGCTAGTGTAAAAAGAAACGCCAACCCCGCCTAGCGTGTGGCAACTTTTTACCAAAATATCCTTCTTACAAGTCTCTTTGGGTTCTTTAAAAGTCAAGATAGGGTAAAGAATGAAAAATTCTGTCTATAATGGGCTTACCACCTTAGATTCAAGTAGCCTGCTTAAGTCTGCCAAGATTAGATTATCCAACCTAGGCTTACTTTTTGCAGATTGCATTTTGACTGCAAACAATTCTTGAAAAGAAAACAATGTTGAGTAATTATCACTTCAATTGTCACATAAAATATTTAATCTTTTCAAAATTCTCTACGTTTTGATAAAGTCCCCAGACGCTACAATGTCTGTGGCGCTATTAGTTAAACTTCTATCTTTTCCTTTGGTAATGACTGAAAATCCAATCTTTATAAGATTGCCATACTCTATGTATACTATGGACATTAGCAAAACATTCCTTTTAGGCAGAATGCCTTACGCGAAGTGGATAGAGCAAAAATACAGAAGTGTTTATATCAAACCAGATATTTTTTTGTTATTAGTCAAAATTAGAAGGCGGCTAAATGAGTTTCTTTGAATTGTGTATTTTGAGTGTTTTCTGAGTAAAAAAAAAAAAAAATGTTTTGGCCACTATGGCCGTGTTTTGCTCTTTAACTGGCGCAGCTCATTTAACTAAAATCTTCACTCTTTAACTGGCTGGCTGGCTACAACTGCACCACGGTGTGATTGCTAAATGCATTGCCTAAAAACTTCCTTTGACTATTGATTTTCATTCAGCTGTTCTTTTCTAATTAGAGAATGTTCTGGCCAGGGGCGTAATTTGCTATGGGGTAGGGGGAACAACTACGCCCTCCAGACCCAAGTCTGCCCCTCCCTCCCCCCCCCGCCCCGCCAGACCTCAGTTTGCCCCCCACAGCTGAAATTTAGTTTCTGCAAAAAAAAATCTTGTCAAAAAATCAAAATAAGCCCACACAATTCAAGTATCCAGAGAAACAGGTCAGTTTTCTTTAGTATATCTTTGCTTTTATGGTAATATATGGCTTATTTTTTAGTTTTCACTGTCATTTTCACTTGACTCAGGGAAATTGGTTCCAACTTTGTCTCCTCCCCAATATTTTGACAAAATTATGCCACTGGTTCTGGCGTGGTTTGTTGTGTTGTTCTCACTGAACAGGGAGAGCTATTTAGCTTTCCCTGACCCAATGATTTGACAGACAGTTGAGCACCAAGCTGTTCGATCGATTACGAGTGGTATGGAAATCTTCACCCAACGTTTGTCTCATCTGCAACCGTGAAAACGGAAGCTGCGAGTCGACTCTTTGTCTTTCTTTAAACTGTTGACCCACCACGCCTCCTCTTTACTTGTCCACCACGCCTCCCCTTTCAATGTTTGAGGGTTATACAGGTCAGTGTCCATTTAGTTAGGGTATTCAGTCTGATGAATCAGTTGAAACAAGATCCATTATCAAACGCAACCAATATTGGTTTCGATGCTTCTGTAAGGGTCTTCAACAAGATCGAGCCTGAAGTGGTAGTAACAGTAACGGTAAAATATCAGAACAAACGTTAAATTGAAGAATGAAGAATACGGAGGAAGTAAAGAAGGAAGACGATGACGTTAAGGGAAGAAAGTAATTTTTTTCATGTGTTATAGGGAAGACCGAACTCTAACTCATATTAAATGAACCATTAAAATATAATGTAAATTTCACCGAAAGCTGAATCATCAAATACATGATGATGTAATACGCGTATCTTTTGTTAAGATAATATAAAACGAGTATCTTTTGAAGTAGCCGCTTTGGGGTATGATTTCATACTTGAGTGAGTCAACTGCCTGATTCCCTTCGGTTCGCTTTTTACTATTCCAACTAATTGTATTCCAACTATTCCTGATTATCTGGTGAAAAAATCCTCCTAAGGTCCATGTTTTTTTTTCGATTTATAACGGTTACCGTGGTTTCACATGTAGCCGAAACCTATTAAAGGACGAACTACGCCCATAGTAACTAAAAAAATAGCCTGAAACCCTTAAAACCGACGTCGGTTTAAAAAAAGTAAACCATTGGAATTGCCTTGGCAGAAAACCCTATATAGGAAACTTACAAGATTCAAGATTCATTTAATAAAATAGCCGTCGTAGTTACGGCTGACACCGCAACTGAATTACGCTACCCTTTACAACAATCTACATATATATACACTAAGTACGATTAATAACACTAGTAAAAAAAGGAACGAATGAATTGCTGAAACGATTTGTCCTGCAGTGCAATGGTTCCAGCTTATTCGTGTGTTTCCGTTGACTGTGGTGGCGGGGGGGGGGGGTAGTAGGGATCGGTGTTTATCACTCTAGAGAACGCAGTGCCCAAATTTGCACATCAGCTGATACCTTCGTTCTTTAAGTGTTGGGGTTTGTAGGGCTGAATCATAACTAACATATTTGGTTCCTAGAATGATTTTTAGGACTCGTTTTTGCACTGCCTCAAGTTCATCATTAAGAAGGTCGATGTAAAGCACTTGAGGCCCCCAAACTGGGCACGTGTATTCAAGCAGAGGGCCTACGTAACACGTGTACGTGAGCAGCAATTGCTTTATAGAAAACCCCAATCGACGCAGTGAGGTTAAGGATCGCAGCGCGTAGTTGCCCTTTCTCACAAGATTTATGAACACAAGAGAAATTACTTTTTTGCATGGGCATCACAATCTATGACCTCTTTTACTCTCCACCGTGAGTGGGGCACTGGAACATCATAGAGTGCTGTTGAAGAGCTCTTTCAAAGTAAATTACTACATCTAATCACTTTTGTAATTCAAAATTTTAAAATAAAATCAATTTGACAAAAAAAAAACTGCATTTTCACATAGAAAATTATTATATACTTTAAATGGTGTCTTGGGTAACAGCCATGATCGAGGTTGTAGCTACCGCTGCAACCTAGTAAAGGACGAACCACGTACAATAGGAACTAAACAAGTAGCCTGAACCTTCTATAACCAGTGTCGGATCTAAACAAAAAGTACATCATTGGAATCTCCTTAGCCGAAAACCCTTGGCTTGAACAAGAAGGAAAATAACTTTTTCATGGGAATCACCATCGATGTCCACTCTTTTATTTTTCTCCACAGCTAGTGGCACACTAGAACATCATATAGACCTGTTTAATGGCTCATTTTAAAGGAAATTGCTACATCTAGTGTCTTTTGTAAGTAACAAAACAGAAAATCTAAAACAAATTTGTGACAAAAAAAAATTGCAGCTTCGTGTACAAGACGATAAATTAAACTCATAATCATTTGTTAAAAATGATGTTAAAATTAAAAGCTACATGATGATGTTAGTTATAAGGATGTCATTTTTTTTTAGTTAAGAATAAAGAACAGATACTACACTTTGATCTTAGCCAAAAGGCCAAGACCCGAGAATCGATTTTTTGACATGGATTATGGAAGACTCTATACAAGTAACAAAGTTTATCACAGATTTAATTTCTGTTGCAATGCTCAAATTACATTCAATTAACTTATCACTTTGTTCTTAGATTTTTATAAACAGCATAAAATATTTCCCATAATATCAAAGTCTATCTCTAAATTATAATGGCAAATGGAAAATTTTCCAATCAAGACTTGGACGAAAATGTCAATTAAAATGCCGAAATCAGACAGATATACTAAAAAAAACTTACCTGTTCATCTGGATTCTTGAATTAGGCAGGCTTATCTAAGATTTGACAAGATATTTTGCAGAAACTAAATTTCAGCTCTGGGGACAAACTGAGGTCTGAAAAGGGGTCAAGCTTGGGTCTCTAGGGGACAGCCCCCCTGCCTCATATCAAATTTCACCCCTGGAGCGCCTGCTTCATGATCAAGGCAGCTCAAAAGCCAAATAAGTAGGATTGGTACTTGTGCATTATATCTTACACACGAAAGAAATCAAGTTCGGTTAATGCTAGTGAATTAAAATAAAATAGGATGTAAATATAATAGTTTAGAAACTAATTTGGGCTATATATTTTCCCATTAGGGGGGGGGGGAGGTAAAGCTTAGCATAAATTAAATACGTAACCTAACATAATCTAGGTACCTCCCCCCTAAACCAAAAAAAAAACGATAGCTTAAATATTGTAAACGCATTGAGAAACCATGCCTTACGATCCATTCTCAATTGCAAATACCCGTTACAATTCCATATAGCGGTGTGTAAAATATAATGCACAATTACCGTATGATTTTATAAATCCAAATGTTGCGAAACATTTTCATATTAACATATCAAAGTTTTAGATTATTTATTTAGATAGTAATGTCATGCTTTCTTTCTCATAAAAACGTCCTAGTCGCCTGAGAGCACATTTAGCTTTTCGAAAATAAATCATAGTAAATTCGGTACTGTTTTACTTAATGCTAAACACCGCTATAGACTCTATAGAAATTTAGGATGGAGACCTGCAAAGCAGGTAATTGCTATCTAAATTCATCGCAAAGCGTGGTTTCTCATTGAATTTACAATATTAAAAATGTTGATTTTTGGTTTTTAGGGGGGGGGGTTCCTAGGTTAGGTTACGTATTTAATATATGCTATGCTTTACCCCCCCCCCCTAATGTGCAAATATATAACCCAAATTTGTTTCATAAACCATTATAACCGGGTATCTGTCTCTCCTGTTTGACCACTTTCCCTGATAGAGTCTATAGCGTTGTGCAACATTAAGTAAAACAGTACCGTAAATTTATATCAGTTTTTTTTTTTTTTTTTTTTTTTTTTTAACAGGATTTGAAACTAACCAGGAATACAATGACTAATTACTAGGAGTTTTGGAAAAATTTCGAAAAACGCGAAATTAAAAAAAAAATGGCCCCAGAGAGGCGCGAATGATTAACTTCTAGTTGAAAGTTGCATGAAACAAAATTTAAATTACATGGTTGTACATAGTGAACCAAAAGTGAAACAAAAAGACCAATAAACAGAAATGATGCAAAAAAATTAATTGCAATTTATTAAACAAAAGAAAAAAAAATATGTTCTTTGTTTTAATACCTCTCACTATATCAGAATTTTATAATTAGCAGAAAACTCTAAAATACAAAAAACAAGCCCTTTTTCAATAAAATACAACGAAAAGACATTTTATATATCAGTATAGAAGTGTAAAGACCTTCTAGGGGACCCCTCCCAAAGAAAATTAAATAATTTGAAAATAGAATATTTTGATTTGGTTCAATTTCCCATTGAACATGTCCTGACAATTTCAACGTAGTAACCTTAGCAGTTCCTGGGGTATCACCCTTTGGACAAAACTGAATGCATGAAGTTTCTTTCGTTTAGTTTAAAATCCCCCAAAAAATACCCTCAAGCTCTATATTACCTTGTAATTTTAATTTTAAATTTTTATATTAAAACTTATTTAACGTTACATGTTGGCAAAGCGACGAACATCTTAATATAGAAAAAACATTTTCAAAAAACAATTGCATCGATTTGTAACATCAGCAGTAAATTTTTTTTTAAAGGATTTTTTCTTTGTTGTAACAAAAAAAAAAAAAAAAAAAAAAAAAAAAAAATTATTAAAGACTCGAAACGATTTGTCCGGCATTGATTTCACCTCACGCATAACCATCTGCGCTAGGAGACGTTGAATTTTGTTTTGCATTATATGGTAATTAGTAAGCTACGTTAAACTTGCTGATTTTAAAATTTTATGTACCAAAGGAGTTGCAACATTTAGGTGATTAGTTTTGCTTACTGTTTGTCACGGTTTAACACTGTCCTACGAAATTTGTTGAATATAAGTAATGATTGGGGACAATCCAAATAATGAAAGGATTGTCCCAAATATAGGGGAAACGTGACAAGGGAAAGATAGGACAAGGTACAGTATCTATATAACGTGGTGTCATAGTTGAGAAATACTATTAAGTAAATCTTCCTCAGTTACATCAGCTGCTAAATAATGTTATTTATTTAGCAAAAATTTCTGTAATTTATATAATAACGATTTCTGACAGTTTTATTTTACATATTCTTTTTCATTGGTTAAGAAAAGAATTTAGATCTCTGCCGTTTCTCTCTATAAGAATTCGAATTTTGGTTTACTATTTATATGTTTGCCTAAATTTTGCAACAATTTTTTAACAAAAGTTGTACCATAATGCTTTCGATTGGTGGGTATTTTCCCCCGGTGATTTCCCCCGAGAAATATCCCCCCGGAGATTTTCCCCCGGTAGTTTACCACCGGAACCCCCCCCGGAATCCCCCCCAGAAATTTCCCCAAGTAGGAGATCCCCCCGGTGATTTCCCCCTAGGAGATTCCCCCCCCCCTAGGATATTTCCCCCACTTGAAATTCTCCCCTCCCCCCTCTTGGAATATATCGCCACCGGAGACTACCCTTGCCTCAGATTTGCATCGGATGTCACCCATGGCTTGAAAATTGTTGCAAAATTCTTCTCTTTCTCGGCGGCCTAAAATATAAGAGCGAGTGGAGTAAACTTTTTAATTGCCAAGTAAATAATTGATTATAAACGGTAATACATTCATGGTTAAAACGCTACACTTTAAAACTAATATTTCTTAAAATAAGCCTCAGGTACTCCAGCGTCCTGAAGTTCCCGTAGTTTCCCATCTTTCGTAGAAATCTGGCATTTAAATCCACATACTTTTTCTTAATTGGTCCATTGGATTGTCCCGTATTTGCTTGAATCAGAACTGCCCTGTTAAGTGCTTGTTTGCGCTTGAGGATGTCCAAGAACTTCCAAAGGCTAGGGCGATGAGCAGAAACTGAAGACTGCAGTCTTCTATGATAACCCTCGACATTGTTTGTCTTGTTGTTTGTCGTATCTTTCACTCGCTAGAACATATTCCAGACACGGGGCGGCGGAAAGTTGCAAGGTACTCTCCTACTTCTACGCATTCTACCGATGTACTTATCTTCAAGTTAGGTGATGATCGGCCCAAACACATTGTCAGTAAGTTTTGCTACGACAGCTTTGAATGCAGAATGTACTTCCGAAATGGGCACGAATGCAAGAGTAGCTAGCATTTGAACGGAGACGGCAAATTCATCACCGTGTCTATTCATTTCAGTGGCTGGAAAGCATTTCCTGAAGGAATTATTTACGCCCAACTCGAAATCAGACAATAAAAATGCTGGACCTTCATTTGTCAAATGAGACTTTAGTTCGGTAAGAACTTTCGTATACATGTCCTCTGACCTGTTAGGCAGCAGTGAGTAAATACATGGAATCACCCGATCATCCTGCAGGCAGTGCACAGCATAAAGCTAGTAGAACAACTCGGCACGGTTTTGAATGTTCCGTCAACGAACCAGTGAGAAGACGAATCGAGGAGCTGACCTTATGCGTCCTTACCAAACATTACGATTCTGTTTGAATCTCCATGACCGCTGTCGTAAATTAGCACGGATCTTGTAGAGCTAGGAGGATCGGAATCAACTGCGGGGGGAAATTTCCAGGTGGAGGGATCTCCTACGAGGGGGGTGGGGTTAATTTCCAGGAGTAAATCTCCTACGGGGGAAATTTCAGAGGGGGGGGGGAATCTCCTATAGGGGAAATTTCAGAGGGGGAATCTCCTACAGGGGGAAATTTCCAGGGGGAAATCTCCGGGGGAGAATTTTCTCGGGGGGAAATCTCCTAGACCAAAATAGTATATTTCTATTTAGTTCAATTTCCAGCGTAGAAGCCATTTATGCTGATATATCCTACTTGACAATAATGCAAATTATGTTGTGATATTATCAAATTTGCTCTAAACTTGAACACAAAAACTGGATTCAAAATGAGCCGAGCAAATATTACAAGATAAATGTTCCCTCTTCCCCATCGAGACCACTGGTGACGATCAATGGCGTCAATTCACGAAAATTAAAAAGGCTAGGCAATATCCAGTGGCCTCCCCCCCCCCCAATAATTTGGTCTGATACGTTAAAACGTAACGAAGTGCGTTTAAACAAATTTTCGATGAGTTTTTTAACCGTCTTATTACCCCACTCCTCCAAAACGAGATTCTGGATGCGGCCCTCAGGAGGGAAAGAGTATTCCCATAATGCAGGGAGGGAAAGTTCGTTGTTTTTTCAATTTCTTTAACGAAAATGCGAAAAAAAACATGCCCTTTTTAAATTATAATGCCACAAAAAGACTTTCATAAATCTGGAAGGGGGAGTACAGAAAAATATCTTGCAGGAAAATACCCCCCCCCCCCCTCATTGAAGCTACTGGTATTCTTCATCCATGATACTTGATTATAATACACCTTGTATTGTGACATTATAAAATTTGCTCCAAAGATTGACACAAAACAGAATTTTTAATCACCCAAGCATTTTTCCATACCAAGGCACTTCGTTTAGAGAAGTTGTCGTAGAAATTTGGAAAAAGGCTCATTCGATTGGAAATTGGAACGGCTAGTGCCCTTTTTAATAGTCAAAAGTGATTGGAAGGCAACTAACACCCCTTCCACGCTCAACATTTACCCAGACAAACCCAATAAAATTTTTTAGATAGCCATTTTGTATAGCTTAGTTAATTTCCAGATAGAAAATATGTTTTGAGGAGGACACTCCCCCACAGCCTTCAGGGTAAGGGTTTTAGGTTATGCCCTGGGGAAATATAAGAAAGGTGTTGGCACAATGTATTATTTATTATTTTTTTCTTTTAGACCATGGCATTTTGTATCGAAGAAGTTGTCAGAGAAACTTCGAAAAGGGCTCATTCAATTGGAAATTGGATTGGCTTGCACCCTGTTTAATAGTCGAAAGTAATCGGAAGGCAACTAACATCCCTTCCAAGCCCACCATTTCCCGAAACACATACAATCCAAATTTTGAGATAGCCTTTTTGTTCAGCGTAGTTAATTTTTAGATAGAAATTATGTTTTTAAAGAGGATACTCCCCCACAGCCCTCAGGGCAAGGGTTGTAAGTTATTCCATGGAGGCAAAAGTAGTATGCTTCGTCTGGATTTGCTGGGACATATAGCAATTACCATGTTATTTGCTGGGACATATAGCAATTTCAATGCTATTCTATAGAAGCTCTTCACCATTTCAAAGAGATTCAGAGCTCCCTCACATTCTGGGTCAACCAGATATGTTTCTAGGCCAACCAGACATGGTCTTATACTTTTGAGGACTTGTCTTTCACTTTGATGAAGGACAAGTTTTTCTGACGCAATTTACCAGATTTCTAGTTCATGATATACATATCTTTGTGACATTTCTGCAAAAAGAGATAATGAGATTCGCAAATTGGACGAGCGAGGATAGTACGAATTGCTTGTGAAAAACCCCGGATTAATTAGTTGAAAATAAAGTTTCAACGGACAAGTTTTTCTGACACAATTTACAGACCAGATTTCTATTTCATATATTTTTTGATAACTTGATAGGTGATTTGAATAAAAGGAATTCAAATATTTTGTCTATGAAATAGAAGCTAACTCAATTTGCGAAAAGGTATTCCATTTGCACAACTCTGATCTGATTGAATTGTCGCAGACAATGAGATTTAATCACTGCTAAGCCTATTGTTATTGCAAAAGGGTTACCCAATTTACTTCTTAGTGTTAAATGACAGATTTCCAAATACGATCATTTTGAAAAGCAGACAAAAAATTGGATTGTTTTTGCGAGAGGGTTACCCAATTTACAGCTAAGTGTTAATTGACAGAGTTCCAAATACGAACATTTGAAAAGCAGACAAAAAATCGGACATTATAATCAAAATTATTTGATTAACATTTAAAAAGGGGTAATGAGATATATGATCTGTATAATACACAAGTGATGTTTGATAAGTATTGTCAATTTAAAATAGGATCTAACGTTCCCTTCGTCCCCCTCCCCCCATTTCTGAGGGCAGGGAGGGGAGGGGTCAATTTTAGAGGCCCGAAGGAGTTGTTAACTCAGGTAATTTGTTATAATTCTGAAAAATGCCTAACGACGAATCGGAAATGTATTTTTTCTTTACATGGTTTTCGTTCACAAAGCGAAGATTTCTGTAAAATAAATAATTCTTTTATTTTTTCCGTTCAATTGAAAGCGAGGATTTTCTGTTAAATAAACAGTTCTTACACTTTTTGAAATATATTGACGGAGTTTGAGAGGCTATGTCGTTGCATTCGAAGTGATTTTTTATTTAATTAATGTTCATTCAAAAAGATAGGATTTCTGTTAAATAAATAATTCTTATATTTTTTCCGTTCAATTGAAAGCAAGGATTTCTGTTAAATAAATAATTGTTATACCTTTTAAAATAGCTTTACGGGGTTTGAGGGACTCTGTTGTTTTATTCAGTGTGATTTTTTCTTTACATGGTGTTCGTTCAAAAAGCGAGGATTTCTGTTAAATAAATAATTCTTATACCTTTTAAAATAGCTTTACGGGGTTTGAGGGACTCTGTTGTTTTATTCCGTGTGATTTTTTCTTTGCATGGTATTCGTTCAAAAAGCAAGGATTTCTGTTAAATAAATAATTCTTATATTTTTTCCGTTCAATTGAAAGCGAGGATTTCTGTTAAATAAATAATTGTTATACCTTTTAAAATAGCTTTACAGGGGTTTGAAGGACTCTGTTTTTTTATTCCTTGTTATTTTTTCTTTTTATGATGTTCTTTCAAAAAGCGTGGATTTCTTTTAAAAAAATAATTCTAAAATTTTTTTTGTTTAATGGAAAATGAGGAATTCCGATAAATAAATAATTGTTATACCTTTTAAAATAGCTTTTGGTGGTTTGAGAGATTCGGTGTTTTTAATCAATGTGATTTTGTCGTTACATGGTATTCGTTCAAAAAGCAAGGACTTCTTTTAAATAAACAATTATCATATTTTTCAGTTCAATTGAAAGCGAGGATTTCTGTTAAATAAATAATTGTCATACCTTTTAAAATAGCTTTACGGGGGTTTGAGGGGCTCTGTTGTTTTATTCCGTGTGATTTTTTCTTTACATGGTGTTCGTTCAAAAAACGAGGATTTCTGTTAAATAAATAATTGTTATACCTTTTAAAATAGCTTTACGGGGTTTGAGGGACTCCGTTGTTTTATTCCGTGTGGTTTTTTCTTTACATGGTGTTCGTTCAAAAAGCGAGGATTTCTGTTAAATAAATAATTGTTATACCTTTTAAAATAGCTTTACGGGGTTTGAGGGACTCTGTTGTTTCTTTCTTGAAGTCAACTCTCGGATACACAATACGGAAATTTCATTCAAGAAATTATGAAAATATATGTAAGTAAGTAACAAACTCTTTATTGATTTCACCTCTTGGATATACAGTACAGGTACTTAATTCAAGAAATTATGAAAAAATCGCAAGTAAGTAACTATTTTTTTCTTTATCACAAACAATTTTCACTTAGCTACACGATGTAGAAATTT
The DNA here is from genome assembly GCF_049724085.1 of Artemia sp. Qi Xiang Cuo. NCBI lineage: Eukaryota > Metazoa > Arthropoda > Branchiopoda > Anostraca > Artemiidae > Artemia > Artemia sp. Qi Xiang Cuo. The sequence goes on along the minus strand of NC_142813.1, from coordinate 45,453,471 downwards.
CATTCAAAAAATTATGAAAAAATTCTCAGTAAGTAACAATTTCTTTCTTGAAGTCAACTCTTGGATACACAATACGGAAATTTCATTCAAGAAATTATGAAAAAATTGTAACTAAGTAGCAAATTCTTTCTTGAATTCACCTGCTGGATATACGAAAAGACATTTCGTTCAAGAAGTTATGACAAAATTCTAAGTAAGTAACAAACTCTTTATTGTTTTCACGAGTTAGATATACGATGAAGAAATTTAATTCAAGAAACTATGAAAAACTTCTCAGTAAGTAACAATTTCTTTCTTGAAGTCAACACTTGGATACACAATGCAGAAATTTTATTCAAGAAATTATAAAATATTTGTAAGTAAGTAACAAACTCCTTTTTGATTTTACCTCTTGGATATACAGTAAATATACTTCATTCAAGAAATTATTAAAAAATTGCAAGTAAGTAACTTTTTTTTTTCTCTTTATCAAAAATAATTTTCACTTAGCTACATGATTAAGAAATTTCATTCAAGAAATTATGAAAAAATTCTCAGTGAGTAACAATTTCTTTCTCGAGGTCAACTCTTGGATGCAAAATACGGAAATTTCATTCAAGAAATTATAAAAATATTTGTAAGTAAGTAAAAAGCTCTTTATTGATTTCACCTCATGAACGTACAGTACAGATACTTCATTCAAGAAACATGATTAAACACGTTTTGAAACTACATGCTATTTGCATGCCTTTCCTTGGCACCTTTCCAAACGAGCATACAATAACTTAATTGGTGATTGGTTACACACCACGACGGTGCATACATAGTGAGAGAGACATGCAAAGTTGACATAGCTTTATTTTCATTTTTTTAAGGTTAATTTAGACGAGGTTACGTGCGCGCACGTAACCTCGTCTAAATTAACTAACATCCATCTCACGCCCACCATTTCCCCAAACACATTCAATCAAAATTTTGAGATAGCCATTTTGTTTAACGTAGTTGAAAGTTTCGGAAATCAGGTTTTTGAGGATGACAACCCCTCTCACAGCCCTTAGGTTAAGGGTTGTAATTTATGCCTTGGGGCATATAAGGTGTTTATAGAAAGCGTTGTCGTAGTAACTCAAAAAGAGCTCATATGATTCGAAATTGAAAGGCCTAGTGCCCTTTTTAATAGTCGAAAGCGATTGGAAGTCTTGACATTTTCAAACAGTTCGTGGTAACGAACTGTAAGTAAGGAGCGACCTAAAAGTTATACCTAAACTTTTAAACGACCTAAAAGACCCCCTAAAAGTTATAGAACCTTAATGAAAATCACACCATCATATTCAGCGTATCAGAGAACCCTACTGTAGAGTTTTCAAGCGCCTATCTACAAAAATGTGGAATTTTATATTTTTTGCCAGAAGAAAGATCACGGATACGTGTTTATTTGTTTTTTTTCCCTCAGGGGTGATCGCATCGACCAAGTAATCCTAAAATATCTTGGGAGGGATCATTGGAATGGAAATTAAAAGTTCTAGTTCCATTTTTAAGTAACCAAAAAAATGGAGGGCAACTAGGCCCCCTCTCACGCTTATTTTTTTCCCAAAGTCACCCGATCAAAATTTTGATATAGCCATTTTGTTCAGCATGGTCGAAAATATGATAAATATGTCTTTTAGGGTGACTCAATCCCCCGAAGTTCCCAGAGGGAGGGATAAAAGTTATGAACTTTACCCAATGTCAACATATAGTATTGGTTATTGGGAAGTATACAGAAGTTTTCAGGAGTTTTTTTTTCTGGTAGTGGGAGGGATGGGTGGGTCGGTGGTTATGTTGGAGGATCTGTTCATGATGGAAGTTTTCATGTGGGAAGGGAAATTGCCATGAAGGGGGCGCCGGACTTGCCAGCATTATTTATTGGTTATTGGGAAGTATACAACCATTTTCAGGAAGGATTTTTTCAGGGGGGGGGGGGGGCTAGAGGAGGGGGTTACTCTGGAGAATATTTCCGTGGAGGATATTTCTTTGGGGTAAGAGACATTTCTATGAAGGGAGCGCCGGATTTCCAAGCATTAGAAATTAAATCGATCATTAGACGATCAGAAATAAAATAAAAAAAACAAGTTTTTTCAACTGAAATGTAAGAAGGAATGTTAGAACTTAAAACGAACATAAATTGGAACGTATGTGAGGGGGTTCTCCCCCAAGTTAATACCTCGCTTTTTACGCTACAGTTTTTTTTAGTGCTTTCAAAAATGCCATCTATTCTAATTAAACGGCCTTTGTGATTCAGGGGTTTGTGAATCAATTTTTTTTTTAACTTTTAACGTAAAGAGCGTGGTATTGACTAAGAGGAGAACCCCTTCATATACGTAATAACATATACGTAATAAAAAAACAATAAAAAAACAAGCGATACGGCTCAATAGTAATCGAAACTTTTAAAAACGGAATTTTGATGTCAATAAATGTATCAAAAGAATGTGTTTATAATGCTGATCCTAAATATATAAATTTTATTAAGTTTAGTATTACTCATCAAAGGCTACAGGCCTGAGAAAATTTCCTCGATTTTTTAAAGAGGGGGGAAACATCCCCTACAAGTGAAAGAATTTTAATGAAAATTAAACCGTCAGAATTCAGCGTATCAGAAAACCCTATTGCAAAGGTTTCAAGCTCATATCTGCAAAAATCTGCAACTTTGTATTTTTTGCCAGAAGAAAAATATACGAATATAGAAGTTAGTTACGTAAGTTAATTTGTAAAGACATCCATTTAGCAAAAGAAAAGTAAAATTTTTATGCAAATAAAAGCTGCATTAACTAAAAAACGATCAGAAATTAAATAAGAAAACAAGTTTTTTAAACTGAAAGTAAGGAGCGACATTAAAACTTAAAACAAACAGAAATTATTCCGTATATGAACGGGGCTGTCCCCTCCTCAACGCCTCTCTCTTTACTATAAAGTTTTACTCTTTATAAAAACTTTATTTTTTAAAACAAAAAAAAAATTTTGCGTAAAGAGCGCGGCGTTGCGGCGGGGACAGCCCCTTTCATATACGGAATAATTTCTGTTCGTTTTAAGTTTTAATGTCCCTCCTTACTTTCAGTTTAAAAAACTTGTTTTTTTTATTTAATTATAGTAAAGACTGATATTGGTACAATGTTTTATTGTATTTTTTTTTAGACCAGGGCACTTTGTATCGAAGGAATTGTCGTAGGAACTTCGAAAAAGGCTCATTCGATTGAAAACAGAAAAAGCTGATGCCGTTTTTAATAGTCGAAAATGATTGAAGGACAACTAATCCCCCTCCCACACCCACCCACCCATTTGCCCATTATATTTAAAAACTACATGTTGCCTTAAGACTAAATCAAAAGGCACTGTGTTAATGGAAATTCTCAAAAAGGCATCTCAGCAGTATCCCAAGAATGACTGAAGGTATTATTTTCAAACTTTCGGGGCTATTTCTGCTCTTAAAACTTAACCAAATCAAAATAGCGTAAGTGTATCCAAGCTATCAAAGAAAGTAAACAGATCTTTTTTTTTGCGAATGGTATCAAGTTTTCCATTTCAGGTCAACTAGAGGAGGTATGAAACTAAATTAAACACTACTATTTGTGTCCAGATTTTTAAAGGGTGTATGTTGTTAAACATTTCTGAAAAATTTTCTCCAGCATTCAAATAGCAGGCCAAACTGTAAAGTCTTAAAAAAACAAAAAGATTTAAAGTACTATTTTATTTTTCCCTGAAAAGACTTTGTCAATATAAAACGAACATAAATTAATAAAAACAACTTTTTCCACAAAATAAGTTTTTCAAAGAAAAGAAAAGAACTCCATTAAACCAAAAATGAGCAAAAATCACATCAAATAATTGACCTAGCGTGAAACTACCAAAAATTATCGATAAATAAATGAAACCAAAACGAACAGAAATCACAATAAATAACCGAGTCAAATTCAAAACGAGCAGAAATTGATATAGGGCTCAAAATCCCTATTCCTTCCCAAGGTCAGAACATAATCTGCACTTTACTGAAAAAAATACAAATGAATGTGCATTGTCAGTTTATCATACATATACTGATATTTAGTAGTCAAAATGTTAATATTATTTAATTTACTAAAGTTATAAAAGTAAAAAACTGTATATTTTTTCAGTAAAGTTCAAATTTTGTTCTGGCCTTGGGAAGGCATAGATTTTGCGCCCAACTTATTTTAATTTCTGCTCGTTTTAAGTTTGACTCGGCTATTTATTGTAATTTCTGTTCGTTTTGGGTTATAAGTGCCATTTATATATAAAGGGCAAACCTGCTTAATTTTATATGAAAAGGAATGGGGGTTGAAGTTAGCTGTATTTGTACGAACTGTTTGGCACCAGAAAAATACGTTTCGAAACAGCACTGAGTAACGTCTTTATCCACACGACGAGTAATTTTGCGGCTTGGCTGATTATCTGTCGATACGGCGGGAATTCGAAATGTCAAGGTTTATATTTTAACTGGCCCCCTTCCAAGTGGGGGCTAGGTGGATCTGATTTTGACATTCAGTCAAGGAAAATGGCAAAAATTTTGATAACAGACAAATCAATACAAAAAAAAAAAAAAAAATCAGCTAAGATACTTGACCTAAAAAGGGATGATAATTATAATCTTCTTCAAGCTTCTTCCCTTTCTAGCCCTTTTTGTGGCAGTTGTGGCAATCCACAGCGTTTCCTTCACTGCCGTTTCCTTCTCGAGTTTTTCTCACCTCATAGCATAGCAACAGTTTACCCGATAAATTTTAGCTAGTTCTCACCAGTCGTCTTCCTGTTCAACAGGCAAAGTAACCGGAGCTGAATGTTCCAAAATGTCAATACAAACATTTCGATCCAGTGTATAGTGAAAAAATAGTTACGAAGACCACACTGCCTTTCCATAACAAACAACAAAAGTACGAAGAACAATAGGGAAATCTTTTTGCAAGACATTGGACATAACTTGAATGAATATTTTGGCCCTATGTCCAAGGGCCGTCCTCAGCGAGACAAAAATATATAAAAGAAAAAAGACTCACAACAACATGCTACCAATAAAACTAAACACCAAAGTTTTTTTCAAAGCAGCATCCTTACTACAGCGAAGTTAAAACAGGTCTGATAAAAATTCAGGTAAAACTAGGTGATTCAATAAGATGATTAAATAAAAAAAAAAAAGTTTTTTAAACTGAAAGTAAGGAGTGACATTAAAACTTAAAACGAACAGAAATTATTCCGTATATGAAAGGGGCTGTCCCCTCCTCAACGCCTCACTCTTTACGCTACAGTTTTTTATTGTTTTAAAAAATAAAGTTGTGAGACAGAGTCAAATACGGAATTTCGAGGGATTCTTTCAGCCCTCCCCCTGGGGGTTTCGAGGGATTAAGTCATCCTAAGAGACATAGTTATAATATTTTCGACCATCCTGAACAAAATAGCTATCTCAAAATTTTGATCGGGTGACTTTGGGAAAAAAATGAGCGTGGGAAGGGGCCTAGTTGCCCTCCATTTTTTTTGGTCACTTAAAAAGGGCACTAGAACTTTTAATTTCCGTTCCAAAGAGCCCTCCTACGATATTCTAGGACTGCTGGGTCAATACGATCACCCCTGGGGAAAAGAAGAAAAAAAAAAAAACAAAACAAAAAAACAAATAAACACGCATCCGTGATCTATCTTCTGGCAAAAAATGGAAAAGTTTACATTTTTGTAGATAGAAGCTTGAAACCTCTACAGTAGAGTTCTCTGAAACGCTGAATATGATGGTGTGATTTTCATTCAGGTTCTATAACTTTTAGGGGGTATTTCCCTCTTTTTCGAAAATCAGCCAAATTTTCTCAGGTGCGTAGCTTTTGATAGGTAAAATTAAACTTGATGAAACTTATATATTTGAAATCAAAATTAAAGTCTGATTCTTTTGATGTACTTATTGGTATCAAAATTCCGTTTTTTAGAGTTTTGGTTACCATTGAGCTGGGTCGCTCCTTACTTACAGTTTATTACCACAAACTGTTTGATAAAAAAAAATTTAAAAACACGTTCTTGCTGCTAATCCAGCTTTTTTGGCAGCTAACCTCAAAGGTGTTTTTGTAACCGGTTCTGTGTTAATGTCTATTGTTTTTTTTAAATATTTTGTAAGATCATTTTTAATAAATTTGTGTATAGAGCATTTGGTGTATATTCCCCCAAGTGCCTATTTAAGGAAATATTATTATTAATCTTAAATCTGATTTCAATTGATTCTCGGACTACCTGTTTTATGCCTAGGTTATCAAACAGTTCGTGTTAACATTTGGGGGGGGGGGGGGGTAAGCAGAGCGGGTCTGCATGCAAATTGTGTTCGGTACAATTATTCTGCATATTAGATAGATACACAAATAAGTGTATTTTAAAGCCAAATATACGGCCATGAACACAGTAAAATAACATAAATGAAAGGCATAAATAACTTAAACTTTGATCAGCCATCAAACAGTTCGAGTTAACGAACTGTAAGTAAGGAGCAACCCAGCTCAATAGTAACCGAAACTCTAAAAAACGGAATTTTGATACCAATAGATACCTCAGAAGAATCAAATTTTTATGCTGATTTCAAATATATAAGTTTCATAAAGTTTAGTCCTACCCATTAAAAGTTTCGTGCCTCAGAAAATTTGCCTTATTTTTCGAAAAAAGGGGGAAACAAACCCTAAAAGCTATAGAACTTTAATGAAAATCGAACCATCAGATTCGGCAGAGAACCCTACTATAGAAGTTTCAAGCTCCTATCTGCAAAAATGTGGAATTTTGTATTTTTTACCAGAAGAAAGATCACGGATGCGTGTTTATTTGTTTTTTGTTTCTTTTTTTACCAGGGGTGATAATATTGATCCAGTAGTCCTAGAATATCGTTAGAGGGTCCATTCGAACGGAAATTAAAAGTTCGACTGCCCTTTTTAAGTGACCTAAAAAGTTGGAGGGCCACTTGGCCCCCTCCCACGCTCATTTTTTCCCGAAGTCACCCAATCAAAATATTGAGATAGCCATTTTGTTCAACATAGTCGAAAATTTAATGAATATTTCTCTTAGGATGACTTAATCCCCCACAGTACCCGGGGAAGGGTTGCAAGTTATAAACTTTGCCCATTATTTACATATAGTAGTAGAAAGACCCCTAGTACTCGTGACGGGCACCACTTCTGCCATCTACAATTTAGTCTAACGCTGACAGGACAAAATTTATTCAAGGATTATCGATCCACGAAGGGGAGAGAATTTCCGAGAACTTGATTTGCATAATCAAGGGGGATTATTGATCTATGAAAGGGGAATTAATTTGTTGTTTCTAAGGGGAGTTATTGATTCACGAAAGATGAATGAGAAATGAAATCACTTGTTTCCTAGGAATTATACGGGACTCTAAAGAGATAAATTAATATTCTATTTTTTTTAATACGGCTTCTTCGATCTTTAGGTCATAGAGATAAATTAATATTCTATCGAAACCATAATAGTGTAGCTAAGAACCTCTATGAGATGAAGAGATTAACGCGGGAAAGGGTTTCCTAGGAATTTCAAATGTGACAGTGCAGGGATGCCAAAACAAAAGGACAACGCAGAAATTACGTTTAGGGATTATTTGGGCGAAACCGTTTTGAGACATTTTAGAAGATGATTTTGGCGAAACAGTTTGAGACTTTTTAGAAGATGATTTAGAAGATGATTTGAGGGTGAAACTCTCTGATCGTTATTATGCATAAGTTCCGTTTGAACAGTGTTGTGAGGTCCCCTACCCGAACAACCCCCCAACCCCAAACCCAAAGGACCCCCTACCCCAACCCTAAAGAGCCCCTCTACCCCAACCCCAAAGGGCCCCCGGCCCCAGAGGACCCCCCGGCCTCCCAAGTGCCCCTGGGGCCCCACATTTTTTTAAAATACTTTTTTTTATCAATTTGTTTGCATGTCTGGGTTGGTTTTTCCAAGTCCAAGAATTTGTCTTTGTTGGTTTGTATATCTAAAGTGTCTGTCTTTCTCTGTTTGTGTGTCTGATTCTATTTGCTTGTTTGTCTGGGATGGTTTTTGCAATTCCAGGTATTTGTCTTTGATGGTTTGAATTTCTAAAGTGTCTGTCTTTCTCTGTTTGTGTGTCTGATTCTATTTGTTTGCATGTCTGGGTTGGTGTTTTCAAGTCCAAGTATCTGTCTTTGTTGGTTTGAATGTCTAAAGTGTCTGTCTTTCTCTGTTTGTGGGTCTGATTCTATTTGTTTGAATGTCTGGGTTGGTGTTTGAAAGTACAACTATTTGACTTTGTTTGTTTGAATGTCTAAAGTGTCTGTCTCTCTGTTTCTGTGTCTGATTCTATTTGTTTACATGTCTGGGTAGGTGTTTGCAAGTCCAAGTATATTTCTTGGTTGGCTTGAATGTCTAAAGTGTCTGTCCTTCTATGTTTATGTGTCTGATTCTATTATTTTGCATGTCTGGGTTAGTGTTTGCAAGTCCAAGTATTTGTCTTTGTTGGTTTGAATGTCTAAAGTGTCTGTCATTCTCTGTTTATGTGTCTGATTCAATTTGTTTGCATATCTGAGTTGATGTTTGCAATTCCAAGAATTTGTCTTTGTTGATTTGAATGTCTAAAGTGTCTGTCTTTCTCTGTTTTTGTGTCTGATTCTATTTGTTTGCATGTCTGAGTTGGTGTTTACAAGTTCAAGTATTTGTCATTTATGGTTTGAATGTCTAAAGTGTCTGTCTTTTTCTGTTTGTGTGTCTGATTCTATTTGTTTGAATGTCTGGGTTGGTGTTTGCAAGTCCAAGTATTTGTCTTTGTTATGTTTAATGTCTAAAGTGTCTGTCTTTCTCTCTTTGTGTGTTTGATTCTATTTGTTTGCATGTCTGGGTTGATGTTTGCAAGTCCAAGTATTTGTCTTTGTTGGTTTAAATGTCTAAAGTGTCCGTCTTTCTCTGTTTGTGTGTCTGATTCTATTTGTTTGCATGTGTGGGTTGGTTTTTGCAAGCCCAAGAATTTGTCTTTGTTGGTTTGAATGTCTAAAGTGTCTGTCTTTCTCTGTTTGTTTGTCTGATTCTGTTTGTTTGCATGTCTGGCTTGGTGTTTGCAAGCCCAAGAATTTGTCTTTGTTGGTTTGAATGTCTAAAGTGTCTGTCTTTCTCTGTTTGTGTGTCTGATTCTATTTGTTTGCATGGGTGGGTTGGTGTTTGCAAGCCCAAGAATTTGTCTTTGTTGGTTTGAATGTCTAAAGTGTCTGTCTTTCTCTGTTTGTGTGTCTGATTCTATTTGTTTGCATGTCTGGGTTGGTGTTTGCAAGTCCAACTATTTGTCTTTGTTGGTTTGAATGTCTAAAGTGTCTTTCTTTATATGTTTGTGTGTCTGAATCTTTTTGTTTGCATTTCTGGGTTGGTGTTTGCAAGTCCAAGTATTTTTCTTTGTTGGTTTGAATGTCAGAAGTGTCTGTCTTTCTCTGTATTTGTGTCTGATTCTATTTGTTTGCATGTCTGGGTTGGTCTTTGCAAGTCCAGGTATTTGTTTTTGTTGGTTTGAAGGTCTAAAGTGTCTGTCTTTTTCTGTTTTTGTGTCTGATTCTATTTCTTTGTATGTCTGGGTTGGTTTTTACAACTCCAAGTATTTATCTTAGTTGTTTTGAATGTCTAAAGTGTCTGTCTTTCTCTGTTTCTTTTTCTGATTCTATTTGTTTGCATGTATGGGTTGGTGTTTGCAAAGTCCAAGTATCTGTCTTTTTTGGTTTGAATTTCTAAAGTGTCTGTTCTTCTCTGTTTGTGTGTCTAATTCTATTTGTTTGCATATCTGAGGTGGTGTTTGCAATTCCAAGAATTTGTCTTTGTTGATTTGAATGTCTAAAGTGTCTGTCTTTGTCTGTTTGTGTGTCTAACTCTATTTGTTTGCATGTCTGAGTTGATGTTTGCAAGTCCAAGTATTTGTCTTTGTTGGTTTGAATGTCTAAAGTGTTTGTCTTTCTCTGTTTGTGTGTCTGATTCTATTTGTTTGCATGTCTGGGTTTGTGTTTGCAAGTACAAGTTTTTGTCTTTGTTTGTTTGAATGTCTAGAGTGTCTGTCTTTCTCTGTTTTTGTGTCTGATTCTATTTGTTTGCACGTCTGGGTTGGTGTTTGCAAGTCCAAGGTTTTGTCTTTGTTGGTTTGAACGTCTAAAGTGGCTGGATTTCTCTGTTTGTGTGTCTGATTCTATTTGTTTTCATGTCTGGGTTGGTGTTTGCAAGTCCATATATTTGTCTTTGTTGATTTAATGTCTAAAGTGTCTGTTTTTTTCTGCTTGTATGTCTGAATGTATTTGTTTGCATGTCTGGGTTGATGTTTGCAAGTCCAAATACTTGTCTTTGTTGTTTTGAATGTCTAAAGTGTCTGTCTATCTCTGTTTGTGTGTCTGATTCTATTTGTTTGCATGTCTGGTTTGGTGTTTGCAAGTCCAAGTATTTGTCTTTGTCGGTTTGAATGTCCAAAGTGTCTTACGTGCACGCACACACGGATACATCAAAGCCATGGGGTTCTCCTACATGCTGAATCTGAAATTGTAATTTTCTTTAACCTTTTAGGGTTAACTTACCCTTTTAGGTTAGGTTAGGTTAGGCTAAATTAGGTTAGGTTAAATTAGGTTATGTGTGCGTACCTAACATTTCTTGGTTAACTTACACTAGGTTAAGTGGCGCGCCAGGAGAACCCCATGGTTTTGATGTTCCCGTGTTTGCGCGCACGTAAGACACTTTATATATTCAAACTGACAAAGAAAAATAATTGGACTTTCAAACACCAATCCAGACATGCAGACAAATAGAATAAGATACACAAACAGAGAGAGACAGATACTTTTGAAATTCAAATCAAAAAAAAAAAATATTTTGACTTGCAAACACCAACCCAGACACGCAAACAAATAGAATCAGACACAAACACAAAGAAATACAGACACTTTAGACATACAAACCAACAGAGACAAATGCTTGGAATTGCAAACTTCGACAAAGACTTTCAAAAAATTTAAATCAGACACAAAAAGAGATAAAGACAGACACACTAAATCAACATTCAAACTAACAGAGACAAAAGCTTGAACTTGCAAACATCATCCCAGACATGCAAGCAAATAGAATCAGACTCGAAAATAGAGAAAGACAGACACTTTAGATATTCAAACCAACAAAGACAAATGCTTAGACTTGCAAACACCAACCCAGACACGAAAACAAATAGAATCAGACGCAAACACAAAGAAAGACAGACACTTTAGACATTCAAATCAACAAAGACAAATGCTTGGACTTTTAAACACCAACCCAGACATGCAAACAAATAGAATCAGACACACAAACAGAGAAAGAAAGACACTTTAGACATTCAAACCAACAGAGACAAATAGTCGGACTTGCAAACACCAACCCAGACATGCAAACAAATATAATCAGACACCCAAACAGAGAAAGACGGACACTTTAGACATTCAAACCAAAAAATACAAATTCTTGAACTTGCAAACACCAACCCAGACATGCAAATAAATAGAATCAGACCCAAAAACAGAGAAAGACAGACACTTTAGACATTCAAACCAACAAAGACAAATAGTTGAACTTGCAAACACCAACTCAGACATTAAAACAAATAGAATCAGACACACAAACAGAGAAAGACAGACACTTTAGATATTCAAACCAACAAAGACAAATACTTGGACTTGTAAACAATGACCCTTACATGTAACCAAATATAATCATACACATAAAAAGAGAAAGACAGACACTTTAAACATTCCAACCAACAAAGACAAATTTTGAGACGTGCAAACACCAAACCCGACATACGAACAAACAGAACCAGACTCACAAACAGTGAAAGACAGACACTTTAGATATTCAAACCAACAAAGAGAATTACTTGGACTTGCAAACACAAACCCAGACATGCAAACAAATAGAATCAGACATGCAAACAGAGAAAGACAGGCACTTTAGATATACAAACAAATAAAGACAAATACTTGGACTTGCAAACACCAACCCAGACATGCAAACAAATAGGATCATGACACACAAACAGAGAAAGACAGACACTTTAGATATAAAAACCAACAAAGAGAATTACTTTGACTTAAAAACACCAGCCCAGACACGCAAAAAAAATAGAATAAGACATGCAAACAGAGAAAGACAGTCAATTTAGATATACAAACAAACAAAGACAATTACTTTGACATGAAAAAACTAAACCCGACATGCAAACAAATAGAATCAGGCACACAAACAGAGAAAGACAGACACTTTAGATATACAAAACCAACAAAGACAAATAGTTGGACTTGCAAACACCAACCCAGACATGCAAACAAATAGAATCAGACATGCAAACAGAGAAAGACAGGCACTTTAGATATACAAACTAATAAAGACAAATACTTGGACTTGCCAATACTAACCCAGACATGCAAACAAATAGAATAAGACATGCAAACAGAGAAAGACATGCACTTTAGATATACAAACAGCCAAAGTAAAATACATGTACTTGCAAACACCAACCGAGACATGCAAACAAATGGAACCAGACATACAAGCAGAGAAAAACAGGCACTTTAGATATTAAACCCAACGAACACAAATACTTGGACTTACGAACACCAGCCCAGACATGCAAACAAATAGAATCAGACATGCGAACAGAGAAAGACATGTACTTTAGATATACAAACCAAAAAAGACAATATTTGGACTTGCAAACACCAACCCAGACATGCAAACAAATAGAATCAGACATGCAAACAGAGAAAGATAGGTACTCTAGATATACACACCATCAAAGACAAATACTTGGACTTGCAAACACCAACCCAAACATGCAAACAAAAATAATCAGACATACAAACAGAGAAAGACAGGCACTTAAGATATACAAACCAACAAAGACAAATACTTGGACTTTCAAACACAATCCCGGACCTGAAATCAAATAGATTTGGACACCCAAACATATAAAGGAATGCACTTTAGACATACAAACCAACATAGACAAGCACTTGGACTAGCAAACAATGACCTAAACAAGCAAACAAATAGACTCAGAAATGCAAACAGAGAAAGACAGGTACTTTAGATATACAAACCACAACAGACAAATTCTTGGAATTGTAAACACCAGCCCTGACGTACAAAAAAATAGAATCAGAGATGCGAACAGAGAAAGACAGGTACTTTAGACATACAATCCAGCAAAGACAAATACTTGGACTTGAAAACACCAACCCAGACATGCAAAGCAATAAAATCAGACATGCGAACATAGAAAGACAGGCACTTTAGTTATACACACCAAAAAAGACAAATACCTGAAATTGTCAACACCAACCCAGAACTGCAAACAAGTATACTAATACTCTTAGAATTCGAAACATATGAACATTATATATACAAAAAAACGACTACAGATAATTTTAAATTATAAAAACCAATCTAAAATAGAACACAATTAGCTTCAGAAATGCCAATAGAGGAAGATAGGTACTCTAGCTATAAAAACCATCAAAGAAAAATACTTGGACTTGCAAACACCAACCCAAACATGCAAAAAAATAGATTCAAAAATGCCAACAGAGAAAAACATGCACTTTAGATATACAAACCAAGAGAGGAAAATACTTGGACTTGCAAACACCAGCCCAGACATGCAAACATATAGATTCAGACATGCATAAAGAGAAGGACTGGCACTTTAGATATACAAACCAACAAAGACAAGTACTTGGACTTGCAAACACCGACCCAGACATGCAAACAAATAGAATCAGACTTGCAAATAGAGAAAGACAGGTGCTTTAGACATACAAACCCACAAAGACAAATACTTGGACTTGCAAACACCAACCCAGACATGCAAACAAATAGAATCAGGCATGCAAAAAGAGAAAGACAGGCACTTTAGATATACAAACCAACAAAGACAAATTCTTTGACTTTTTAAACACCAACCCGGACATGCAAACAAATAGAATAAGACATGCAAACAGAGAAAGGCAGGCACTTTAGATATAAAAACCAACAAAGAAAAATACTTGGACTTGCAAACACCAACCCAGACATACAAAAAAATAGAATCAGATATGCAAACAGAGAAAGACAGGCACTTTAGATATTCAAACCAACAAAGACAAATAATTTGACTTGCTGAACACCAATTTAGACATGCAAACAAATAGAATCAGACATGAAAACATAGAAAGACATCCACTCTAGATATGCAAACCAACATAGACAGATACTTGGACTTTCAAACACCAACCCAGACATGTAAAAAAATAGAATAAGACATGCAAACAGAGAAAGACAGGAACTTTAGATATACAAACTAACAAAGACAAATACTTGGACTTGTCAACACTAACCCAGACATGAAAGTAAGTAGAATCAGACATGCAAACAGAGAAAGACATGCACTTTAGATATACAAACCAACAAAGACAAATACTTGGACTTGCAAACACCTACCCAGACATGCAAACAAATAGAATAAGACATACAAACATAGAAAGATATGCACTTTAGATATACAAATCAACAAAGACATATACTTGTACTTGAAAACATCAACCCAGACATGCAAACAAATAAAATTAGACATACAAACCTAGAAGGAGATTCCATTTAGACATATAAACAATTAAATAAAAATTCTTTGACTTGCAAACACCAGCCCAGAAACGCCACAATATATATTCAACAATGCGCACACAAAAACACTGGCAATTTAGATAAACAAACAAACGCAGGAAATTCCTTGTAATTGCAAACATCAACCCAGACATTCAAACAAATAGAATCAGACATGCATTGGCAGAAAGACTTGCACTTTAGATATACAAACCAACAAAGACAAATACTTGGTTTTGCAAACACTGACCCAGACATGCAAACAAATAGAATCAGACTTGCAAACAGAGAAAGACAGGTGCTTTAGATATACAAACCCTCAAAGACAAATACTTGGACTTGTAAACACCAACCCAGACATGCAAACAAATAGAATCAGAAATGGAAACAGATAAAGACAGACACTTTAGACATACAAACCAGCAAAGACATATACTTGTACTTGCAAACACCAACCAAGACATGCAAACAAAGAGAATCATAAAGGAAAACAGAGAAACACAGGCGCTTTAGATATACAAACAAATACTTTGACTTGCATACACCAACACAGACATTCGAACAAATAGAATCAGACAGGCAAACAGAGAAAGACAGGCACTTTAGACATACAAGCCAGCAAAGACAAATTCTTGGATTTGAAAACACCAACCCAGACATGCAAAAAAAAAAGATAAAACATGCGAACAGAGAAAGACATGCAATTTAGATATACAAACCAACAAGGACAAATACATGGACTTGCAAACACCAACCCAGACATGCAAACAAAGTGAATAAGACATGAAAACATAGAAAGACAGGCACTTTAGATATACAAACCAACAAAGACAAATACTTGGACTTGCAAATACCAACCCAGACATGCAAACAAATAGAATCAGACATGCAAACAGAGAAAGATAGGCCATTTTTATATACAAACCAACAAATACAAGTACTTGGACTTGCAAACACCAGCCCAGACATGCAAACAATTAGAATCAGACATGCAAACAGAGAAAGACAGGCACTTTAGATATACAAACCAACAAAGACAAATACTTGGACTTGTCAACACTAACCCAGACATGAAAATAAGTAGAATCAGACATGCAAACAGAGAAAGACATGCACTTTAGATATACAAACCAACAAAGACAAATACTTGGACTTGAAAAAACCAACCCAGACATTCAAAAAAATAGAATAAGACATGCAAACAGAGAAACACATGCATTTTACATATGAAGACACACACCGAAAAATTATTGGACTTACAAACACCAGCCAGGACACGCAATCAAATAGAATCAGAGCTCTAAACATAGAAATATATGCACTTCGCTGATACAAACCAACAACGCAAGGTATTTGGACTTGCGATCAACAGCCCAGTCTTGCCAACAAATAGAATCAGACATGCAAACAGAGAAAGATAGGCACTCTAGATATACAAACCATCAAAGACAAATACTTGGACTTACAAACACCAACCCAGACATGCAAACAAATAGAATCAGACATACAAACAGAGAAAGACAGGCACTTTAGATATACAAACCAACAAAGACAAATAATTTGACTTGCAAACAACAACCAAGAAATGCAAACAAATAGAATCAGACATGCAAACAGAGAAAGACATTCACTTTAGATATACAAATCAATAAAAAAAATACTTGGACTTTCAAACATCAACCCAGACAAGCAAACAAATATAATCAGACATGCAAACAAATAGAATCAGACCTGCAAACAGAGAAAGACATGCACTTTAGATATACAAACCAAAAAAGACAAATACTTGGACTTGCAAACACCATCCCAGACATGCAAACAAAAAGAATCAGACATGCAAAGAGAGGAAGACAGGCACTTTAGATATGCAACCCAACAAAGACAAACACTTGGACTTGCAAACACCAACTCAGACATGCAAAAAAATAGATTCAGACATGCATTAAGAGAAGGACTTTCACTTTAGATATACAAACCAACAAAGACAAACACTTGGACTTGCAAACACTGACCTGGACATGCAAACAAATAGAATCAGAAATTAAAACAGAGAAAGACAGGTACTTTAGAGATACAAACAATAAGAGACAAATACTTGTACTTGTAAACACCAACCCTGACATGCAAACAAATAGAATCAGACATGAAAACAGAGAAAGACAGGCACTTTAGATATACAAACCAACAAAGACAAATACTTGGACTTGCAAACACCAACCCAGACAGGCAAACAAATAGAATCAGACACGTAAACAGAAAAAGACAGGCACTTTAGATATACAAACCAACAAAGACAAATATTTGTAATTTAAAACACAATCACCTAAAGTAAAAACATTAGAATCATAAATTCTAATAGATAAAGACAGGTAATTTTGATATACAAAACAAAAAAAAAATATTTTTGGACTTGCAAAAACCAACCCAAACATACAAAAAAATAGAATCAGACAAGCAAACAGAGAAAGACAGGCACTTTAGATGTACAAACCAACAAAGACAAATACCTGGACTTGAAAACACCAACCCAGACATACAAACAAATAGAATCAGACATGCAAACATAGAAAGACAGGCACTTTAGATATACAAACCAACAAAGACAAATACTTGGACTTGCAAAACACCAACTCAGACATGCAAACAAATAGAATCAGACATGCAAACAGAGAAAGACAGGCACTTTAGATATACAAACGAACAAAGAAAGATACTTGGACTTGCAAACACCAACCCAGACATGCAAACAAATAGAATCAGACATGCAAACAGAGAAAGGCAGGCACTTAAGATATATAAACCAACAAAGAAATATACTTGGACTTGAAAACACCAACCCAGACATGCAAACAAATAGAATCAGACATGCAAACAGAGAAAGATAGGCACTTTATATATACAAACCAAAAAAGACAAATACATTGACTTGCAAACACCAACCAAGACATGCAAACAAATAGAATCAGACATTCAAACAGAGAAAGACAGGCACTTTAGATATACAAACCAACAAAGACAAATACTTGGACTTATAAAACATCAACCCAGACATGCAAACAAATAGAATCAGACATGCAAACAGAGAAAGACAGGCCCTTTAGATATACAAACCAACAAGGACAAATACTTGGACTTGCAAACACCAACACAGAAATACAAACACATAGAATCAGACATGCAAACAGAGAAAGACATGTACTTTAGATGTACAAACCAACACAGACAAATACTTGGACTTGCAAACAACAACACAGACAAGCAAACAAATAGAATCAGATATGCAAACAGAGAAAGATAGGCCTTTTAGATATACAAACCAACAAAGACAGATACTTGGACTTGCAAACACCAGCCCAGACATGCACACAAATAGAATCATACATCCAAACAGAGAAAGATAGGCACTTTAGATATACAATCCAACAAAGACAAATACTTGTACTTTAAAACACCAGCCCAAAAATGTAAACAAATGGAATCAGACATGCAAACAGAGAAAGACAGGCACTTTAGATATACAAACGAACAATGACAAATTCTTAGACTTGAAAACACCAACCCGGACATGCAAACAGATAGAATCAGACATGCAAACAGAGAAAGACAGGCACTTTAGATATACAAACCAACAAAGACAAATTCTTGGACTTGGAAACACCAACCCAGACATGCAAAGAAATTGATTCAAAAAAGTGTTTTAAAAAATTTGGGGCCCCGGGGGCACTTGAGGGGCCGGGGGGTCTTTGGGGCCTGGGGCCCTTTGGGGTTGGGGTAGAGGGGCCCTTTGGGGTTGGGGTAGGGGGATTCTTTGGAGTTGGGGTAGGGGTGCCCTTTGGGGTTGGGGTAGGGGGATTGTTGGGGTAGGGGACCTCACAACATTGTTCAAACGGAACTTGTGTATTATAACGACCAGAGAGTTTCACCCTCAAATCATCTTCTAAATCCTCTTCTAAAATCATCTTCTAAAAAGTCTCAAACTGTTTCGCCCAAATCATCTTCTAAAATGTCTCAAAACGGTTTCGTCCAAATAATCCCTAAACGAAATTTCTGCGTGTTCCTTTTGTTTTGGCATCCCTGCGCTGTCACATTTAAAATTCCTTAGAAACCCTTTCCTTCGTTAATCTCTTCATCTCATAGATGTTCCTAGCTACACTACTATGGTTTCGATAGAATATTAATTTATCTCTGTGACCTAAAGATCGAAGAAGCCGCATTTAAAAAATAGAATATTAATTTATCTCTTCAGAGTCCCGTATAATTCCTAGGAAACAAGTGATGTCATTTCTATTTCCCCTTTCGTGAATCAATAATTCCCCTTAGAAACAACAAATTAATTCCCCTTTCGTAGATCAACAATTCCCCTTGATTATGCAAATCAAGTTCTCGGAAATTCTCTCCCCTTCGTGGATCGATAATCCTTGAATAAATTTTGTCCCGTCAGCGTTAGACTAAATTGTAGATGGCAGAAGTGGTGCCCGTCACGAGTACAAGGGGCCTTTCTACTTATACTATTGGTTATTGGGAAGTATACAGGTGTTTTCAGGAGGAATTTTTTTCTAGTGGGGGGTCGGAGTAGGGTTACGGGGGAGGATCTTTCCTGGAGGATATTTCCTTGGGGGAAGGAGCATTTCCATGAAGGGTGCGCCAGATTTCCCAGCATTTTTTAAAAACGATCAGAAATTAAATAAAAAACAAGTTTTTTTCAACTGAAAATAAGGAGCAACATTAAAACTTAAAACAAACAGAAATTATTACGCATACGAGAGGGTTCGCCCCCTAGTCAACACCTTGCTCTTTACGCCAAAGTTTTTAGTACTTTCAAAAGAGCTATCTATTCTAATTAACCGGCCTTTGTGATTCAGGGGTTTGTGATTCGAACAAAATTTGAACTTTAGCGCAAAGAGCGAGGTATTGACTAGGGAGTGAAATTCTTAATATACGTAATAAAAACATACGAATATAGAAATTCGTTACGTAAGTTAATTCGTAAGTTACGTCAGAACAAAATTTCGAGAAAGCCAATTAGCCAAAAAAAGGAAAATTAATATGCGAATTTCGTTTTAATTATTCATGTACGGTGAGCCAAAGTCAAAGCTGCATTAATTCAAAAACGTTTAGATATTAACTAAAAAAAACCAGTTTTTTCAACTGAAAGTAAGGAGCGATATTAAAACTTAAAACGAACAGAAATTATTCCGAATATGAAAGGAGCTGTCCCATCCTCGACGCCTCCCTCTTTACGTTGAAGTTTGACTCTGTCTCACAACTATTAAAACAATAAAAAAACTTTAGCGTATAAAGCGAGGCGATGAGGAGGGGACAGCCCCTTTCATATACGGAATAATTTCTGTTCGTTTTAAGTTTTAATGTCGCTCCTTACTTTCAGTTAAAATACTAGTTTTTTTTTTTAGTTAATTACTAATAAGGGCAGATTCATCAAAAAGTATATTGTGGCTAGGATTTTCAAAAATATGGCTGCCAAATGCAGAATCAAATGAAACATTAGAAATACTAGAATTTAGAGCTTTGACTATATCGTCCTTATGCTGTTTTATGCTTTTTTCCAAATTCTGGTGTGTTCGTATCCAGGGGGGGGGGTTTACCCGGTTTGAACCCCCCCCCCTCCCAAAATTTTTGACCGAGTCGAAAATAAGTCGAAAATTAGTAAAACCTAGGTAAAAATCAGTAAAATTAGTCGAAAACTGAGTCAAAAATTACTAAACCTCCCCCCCGAAAAAAAAAATCCTGGATCTGCCCTTGGTTCTACCTACATAGTATTTGCCACGATCACATGGTATTTGATAGACCCCTCTTTGGTGAGTAACTGGGGTTTTATCTTTACCAGAATTTAGAAAATGTATAATTTTTAAATTATTTGTGAATACTACATACAGATTATTCTTTATACAACCTTTTTTGAGATTTGTTGTAATTTTTGGGATTTACAGGAGGTAGATTATGTTTGAGGGCTTCTCAAAAATCTCGAGACAATATTTGTGGGCACCCACCTGCCCAGAGTCTCGGGCAAGTGACCCAAAAATTTTTAAAATTTGTGAAAAATTTCAAATTTTATTCAGAATGTGGGCTAAGCTTAGGCAACGAATAGGTACTATTTGAAAGATAAAGATGGCTTTAAACGATTGTTTGCCTCCTATTTCAAGCAAATTTATGGTCCTATGTCAATTCTAAATTCTTGGTCAACCTTCTTAAGACCATAGACGGGCGTACCTTGTTTGCTTCTCATTAAAGGCAATCTAACGGTCTTGTGTCAATTTTAAATTCTTGGTCGGCATGCCAGCATGCCTTTAGGCAGGCATGCATTTCCAAAAACTAACAAAAAAGTATGTGTCGAATAAGAGAGTCATGCATACTCCTGCCATTTACCCGTGTCCCAGCCATTTAAACATTTGCCTCTCAAATACTTGGACTATCTGTCTTGGCTTTTCTCTGTCTACAATTGGCCATGTCTTGATGCAGCTTATGCAACCTACTGCAAAATACTTATTACCTTAAATTAATGAGCTGGGGACATACGCTGAACGTGTCCTAACCATCGAAGCTGTTAAAGTTTGATGGTCTGCATGATGGTTTGAGGGTAATCCAAGGAGGACAGCAGTTGTTCGTTTGATACTCGGTGAAGGTAAGTGATACCACTGAGTTTTCAGAGCGATTTAGTTTCATAAGCTACCAGTCGGTGCTTGCCATCGGCTTTTTGAGTCCATGTCTCTGCTCCATATGTTGTAACTGGAATCGCTAAGGCACGGAAAAGTCGGATCTTCAGTTTTAAGGGAGGTATTTATTTTTCCAAATAGAGCGCAGTGACTTGAAGCATGCGGAGGCCAGAGCCAGGCGTCGTTTGATGTCTTTTGAGGAGTCGATTGTGGATGTCAGCACACGTCCTAGGTAAATAAATTTGTCGATTTATTTTGATTTCATAGCCCCAAATAGTGACTTTGGTCAGGGGGGGACTAATATTTGCATGCCGTGTTGCTCTCATCACCTTGATCTTGCAGGTGTTTATCTTCATTCCAAAGCAACTTGCTGCTTCGTCGATAGTGTTTGCGCTGGCTTGGATTTCCTCTAATATTTCGTTCAGGTGATTAAAGTCATCAGCATACGCAAGTAGGTCAAAAAGATATCCTCAAAAGACTATTCCCATGTTATCGGAAACAAGTGCCAGCACACTGTTTAGGAATAGACAGAAAAGAGTGAATGAGAGGAGACATCCTTGGAGAACACCTGTAGAGGTAGAAAACTCTTCAGCAAGTCCTTCACTAGTCTGCACCATGCTACTTGCCTTTTCGTACATACTCCTCATAATATCGATACTATTAGAGGGAATTTCGTAGTGAGCCAAGATATGCCAGAGAAAATATCACCTGATTAGCTCCAAGGCTTGCTTAAAGTCGATGAACAGTTGGTATAACTCTTTACCAAATTCCAAATATTGTTCCATGATTTGTTTAATGACACACATTTGGTCAATAGATCTATTCTGACGGATTCCGGCTTGATACTCGGGTATAACATGTCTTGTCATGCTTCCTATGCGGTCTAGGAGTATTTTTGTGAGGATTTTAGCGGGTTGGTAAGTAATTGATATGGGTGTTTAGTTGTCACAATGGCTTTTGGATCGTTTCTTGTGCAGGGGAACTATGAAAGATGTTGACCAGAACTTGGGGTAGTATTTTATTTCCCAAGCAGCTGGTTCTGTTCGATGGTCCAGATCGATGATAACGTCAGATTCTACTTTGAGCAGTTCTATTTCAGCTATAGCCATTTTATAGCCCAAATTATATATTTACCATATATTCTGTCACTTGTTCTTGTGCGCTAAGCTGAAATATACTAACGAAAAATCGGTTTTGTTCTCGAGTTTTACACATTGTAAACTTTTGTGAGTTTCCCATAATACACAATTACCAAAAATCCCTCCCCATACGGAAAATAAAAAATAAAACTCAAAAAATATTCTCAAATTTGGAAAGCCTTCTTTTCCACCGGGGGGGGGGATTTCGGGGGGGGGGGGGTATTTTCCGGGGGAATAAAGTATTTGGACAGATTGAAGTCAGAAAAAAATTCTTTCTAGGTATATGGTCACTATAAATTAGAAAAGAATAGCGAGGTATCTGGAATTTTTTTTTAACTAAAACGAAAAAAAAAGAAAAAAAATTTCCTAGTAAAAAAATCTCAGTAAAATATGTTTGGCACGATTATTCTGCATATTAGATAGATAGAGACATAAGCTTATTTTAAAGCCAAATATAGGGCCATGAACACAGTAAAATTACATAAATGAAAGGCTCAAATAACATAAACTTTGATCAGCGCTCGTCATAAAACACGTAAATGAAACACGACATTAACCTATTAATAGTACTTAATACCTTGAAAAGCGTTCATTACAAAAAATAACATTTAACACTTGGAAAAAACACTTAAACGAAACATTACGTTTAACATATGCTGGGATTTATTTTATTTTTTTTTTAGTTAACTAAATTTCCTGATACCTCGCTATTATTTTGTAATTCCTTAGTGGACCTACACCAAGAAATATTTGTTTTTTAACTTAAAACTGTTCAAATACTTTATTCCCCCCCCCCCTATATGTAAATATATAGCCCAAATTATACATTTCCTATATATTCTGTCCCTTGTCTTTGGGTTGTCTCTTGCTAAGCTGAAAAATACTAACGAAGAAACCGGTTTTGTTCTCAAGTTTTACACAGCATAAACTTGAGTGAGTTGCTCATAATACACAAGCATCAAAACTAATTCCCCCTACGGAGATAAAAATAATCAAAAGTCAAATACAATTCTCAAGTTTGGAAAGCATTCTTTTTCTCGGGGGAGGGCGTATTTTCTGGTGGGGAGGTATTTACCAGGGGTAAAGTATTTGGACATTTTGAAGTCAGAAGAAAAATTTTCTAGGTATATGGCAACTAAAAAATTACAGAAGAATAACGAGATGTCTGGAAATTTTGTTAATTAAAAATAAAATAAAATTAAATTAAAAAAAAGTCCCAGTATACATTAAACGTAATGTTTCATTTAAGTGTTCTTTCCATGTGTTAAGTATTTTTTTTTTTAATTACCGTTTTTCGAAGTATTAAGTACTATTAAAAGGTTAATGTAGTTTTTCAATTAAGTGTTTTATGATGATTGCTGATCAAAGTTTATGTTATTTGTGCCTTTCATGTATGTTATTTTACTATGTTCATGGCCGTATATTTGGCTTTAAAATACTCTTATTTCTCTATTTATCTAATATGCAGAATAATTGTACGAAACATTTTTTGTATGCAGAACCACTATACTTAAACCCCCCCCTCTAATATGCAAATCTATAGCCCAAACTTATTTCTAAAGTAATGGAGAAACTAAGAAAAAAACTGGTGTTTTCTCAAATTTTATACAGCGTAAAAGTAGGAATGGCAGTACCAGAGCAGGACGAAGTTTACATCATTGCCAGATAAGAAAGGTACTATTTAGTGCTTTAAAAGTACCTTTTTCATGGTCAATCAGGGAACTTGGAAATACTGCTGGGAAAATTCACATGCACACTGAATACTAACGGGACAAAGTTATTGATCTATGAAGGGGATAAGATCAGGCTATATTTCCGAGAAACTGATTGCATAATCGACGGGGAATTCTAATGTAACACGAAGGAAATTAAGAAACAATATGGCTTCTCTGGTCTTTAGGTCTCAGAGATAAATATGAATATTCTATCGAAGCCATAATAGTATAACTAGAAACACCTTAGATATATTTTCAGAAATTCAAACGAGATCAAGACAGATTGAATATATTTTACTCGGAAAATGGTTTCATGGGAATTTTAAATGTGACATCGCAAAAGGATGCCGAAACAAAAGGAACACGCAGAAATTACTTTCAGGGGATTATTTGGGCGAAACAATTAGCGAAACAAATTAATCGGCGTTTTAGGGATTTTTTGGGTGAAACAGTTTGAAACAATTTAGAAGATGATTTAGGGTTAAACTCTGTGGTCGTTATAATACACGATTTCCATTTGAACAGTGTTGTAAGGTCCCCTATCCAGACCCCCAAGGCCCCCCAACTTATTTGCCCCCCCCCCCATTTTGCGCGCTTGAGACACAGAAGGACCCCCAAAGGGCACCCGCCCAACTTTTTTACAACCCCCCCTCATTTTTTTAAATACTTTTTTTGCGCGCTTGAGACAAAAAAGGGCCCCCAAAGGGCCACCTCTAAACTTTTTGGCCCCCCCCATTTTTTAAATAATTTGTTTTGCGCACTTGACACACAGAAGGGCCCCTCTCCCCCAAACTTTTTGGGCCCCTCCCCTCATTGGTGTTTTGTCGTGGTTTACCTTGTCACTGTTACATTCTCTTCATGTTTTAAAGTTCAATTTTGGATTTCTTTCGTTGAAATGTAAGAGTTGGAATATTTCAGTAGTGTTTTGTAGTGGTTTCCCTTGTCACTGTTACACTCTCTTGATGTTTCAAGATTCATTTTGAATATTTTTTCGTTGAAATTTAAGAGTTGGAATATTTCAGTAGTGTTTTGTAGTGGTTTACCTTGTCACTGTCACACTCTCTTGATGTTTCAAGGTTCATTTTGAATATTTTTTCGTTGAAATGTAAGAGTTGGAATATTACAGTAGTGTTTTGTCATGGTTTACCTTGTCACTGTTACATTCTGAAGATGTTTCAAAGTTCATTTTGTTTTTTTTCATTGAAATGTAGGAGTTGGAATACTTCAGTAGTGTTTTGTCGTGGTTTACCTTGTAACTGTTACATTCTCTTGATGTTTCAAAGTTCATTTTGGACTCTTTTTCGTTGAAATGTAAGAGTTGAAATATTTCAGTAGTTTTTTGTCGTGGTTTACCTTGTCACTGTTACATTATCTTGATTTTCAAAGTTCATTTTGGATTTTTTTCGTTGAACTGTAAAAGTTGGAATATTTCAGTAGTGTTTTGTCATGATTTACCTTGTCACTGTTACATTCTGAAGATGTTTCAAAGTTCATTTTGGATTTCTTTTTTCATTGAAATGTAGGAGTTGGAATACTTCAGTAGTGGACAACGAAATTAACAACAAGTCAAAACGGAATGTGAAGAACAAAGAAATACCCGGGTAGAAGACCTGCAAAAACGATTCATATAGATTACAAGTTCCAGAAAATTCGTTTAAAGCCTTAAATTTCGAACAAAATTCACATGAATGACGTCATATTTACGAACACATTTCAAGAGGATGAATTACGTAATTTCCCTCTCAGGAGTGATCATATCGTTTTTGTATCTATGACACATGCAACATTACAAAAGGAACATAGCTGAGTAGGAATAACCTACGATGACAGAAGACCAATAGAGGAATGCTTGCGTCAACTAAAATTAAAACGAGTCAAAACAAAAGTGAAGAACAAACAGCATATGCGGTTACAATACATACGACAGTGAGGAACAGAACAAATAAAAGTGAAATTGAAAAACAAAGAAATATGCAGTTAATAGATATGTCACAGGATTTTGAACATTGAACATTTAATTCTTGAACATTGAACATTTAATTTAATTCAGCACTTGAACATTTAATTCTTCAGTGCACAAGTGTAAAAACAGAAATCGACGAATTGAAACAACTGTTAGGTAGTGAAATACAAGAAAATGAGAAACTGGTCACCACAGAAAAGGTTGTAGAATTAAAATTATGCACGGAAACCAATCAAACGAAAAAACACGAAGATTTGGCATACATTTTCACACATTTCAGCTACTTTGTTTGGAAAGCAAAAATGAAAGATATGAACCCAACAGAGGTCGTGAAAAAGGTAAGAGTTCAGTAGGATAGGCTAGTAAATATAAGGATAGGCAAACAGAAAGGAGAAAAGTGAAGGCAAAGGTAAAAGTGAGTTTTTTTTTGTTCTTTTTTTAGAAGAGAGTACAAAAAATGAAAAAGTTTTTTATAATTAGAAATTGAGAAGTTGTTATTTAAAAAAGGAATTAAAAAAATGATGAAAAAAAGAAGTATTAAAAGTAGGATAAAGATAAGTTTTAAAGAGATTTGAGAAGTATTGAAAGTAGGATAATGATACTGTTTTAATGAGGATTGAGCAGCCAAAGGGGAAATGAAATATGAGCAATAAGGTTAAAGGAAATGAAGTAGGAGGATAATGAAAGATTCTACCTATTGGTTTTTATTTGTAAAGGTGGAGTATTTCATTTCTTTCTTACTTTATTTATTTTTTTTTTATATTCTTATTTTGGGGGACGGGGGTAAAAGTGAATTATATACCGGGGGAAATAGAGGTTGATGAAAAAGATCATGAAAGGTGTAATTTAAGGTCAGGATGGAAGGGGTGCCCCAAGGGGGAAGGCCAGCCTGAGATATCGGATGAACCTAAAAGGTATAAGAAAATTGAAATGTAGTATACCTCTATATACCCTGGTATATTTTGGAATGCTCAATTTTTCTATAATATTAATAAATTAAATTTTTTGAAGAAGTTGTTTTATTAAGAAAAGAGTAGGTAACATCAGATAAGTTATGAGATATTTTTAAAGAAAATTTGAAGGTTGCCGAGAGGAGAGGAGGTGTTTTCATTAAAAAAAATGGAAAAGTTTTTATAATGAAGAATTGAGATGTTGTTATTTAAAAAACGAAAAAAAAGATAAAGAAAGAAGTATTAAAAGTAGGATAAAGATAAAGTTTTAAAGAGATTTGAGAAGTATTGAAAGTAGGATAATGAACGTTTTAATCAGGAATCAGCAGCCAAAGAAGAAATAAAAGATGAGTAATGAGGGTAACTGAACTGAAGTATGAGGCTAAAGATTCTACCTATTGGTTTTTATTTGTAAAGGTGGAGTATTTCATTTCTTTCTTACTTTGTTCTTTTATATTCTTATTTTGGGGGACGGGGGTAAAGGTGAATTATATTCCGGGGAAAATAGAGGTTGATGAAAAAGATTATGAAAAGTGTAATTTAAGGTCACGATGGAAGGGGTGCCCTAAGGGGGAAGAGCCTGTGATATCGGATGAACCTAAAAGGTATAAGAAAATTGAAACGTAGTATACCTCTATTTTTATGCCCTGGTATATTTTAGAATGCTCAATCTTTATACAATTTTAATAAATTGAATTTTTTGAAACAGTTATTATAATTAAGAAAAGAGTAGGTGACATTAGATAATTAATTAGATATTTTTAAAGAAAACTTAAAGGTCACCGAGAGGAGAGGAGGTGGGATTAAAAAAAAAAAAAAAGAAGCACATAAAGAAAGAATTACTTGTGGAAGGCATTCAAACCCTCAAACTCTCATCATCATCTTAAAAGCTATAAAAAATATAGAAATTTATTGAATCCCTTCATTCGCAAAGCCAAGTATATTTATAACCCCCAGATGTTCCCTAAATTCAGCAAGAATATGAGAAAAACCTGGCAACTTATAAACAAAGTTCTTCATCCCAATTCCAAAAGAAATAACTTAACAAATAAATTAATGTCTAAGGGGATAAAGATAAATAATAGTAAGATTATAATGAATTTAAAAAAACATAGATATGCCACAGCGAGAACAAAGAAATATGTGGTTAGAAGATAGGCAGCAGCGAGAATTACAAGCAAAAGCGAGAATCATAACGCGTCAATTTTAAAATTACAAGTCACTGGGACGCTTCAACGTTATATATATATTCCCTTGTGGAGCCCTCCATTTTCCGGAGGAAAGAGAAGTAAACAAAGGCAATTTATTTTGAGGTTGCTACGCCAAGAAGAGATTGAATACATACAATATTTAATGATAATCAATATATACAAGCCTGCCGCATGCCAAGCGCCAGGGCCTGGCCTTCAAAACGGCTACACAGTTTTTTCTTAAAACTAGTATATTGACATTTTTGGTCACAAAGAGATGGTGGCTGTAACCTATGGTGACGCTATGACATCAAGAAGAGGTTCATATTGTCTGTGGTTAGAAAACAAGCGACAACGAGAATTAATATATGCAAGCCTGCCGCATAGCCGTGCCCATCCTTGAAATTGGCTACATGCCTATTTTTTCTTCAAACTTGCAAATTAACATTTATTGTCACAAACGATTTAAATAAGTCACAACTTTAAGAAAGCATTTATATTTTTCCTAGGGTGGTTGTATCGAACCTATGATGACACCATAGCATCAAGAAGATGATGCGGTTAGACGAAAAGCGACAATGAGAGTCAATATATACAAACCTGCCACGTAGCCGCGCCTGGGTCCGACGGATACGCCACCTGGCTTCCGATACTGTATATTACTATCCTTATAAACGAGCAATAATTGTATATTTATGTATGTATGTATGTATTTTTCAAAACGGTTCCATATTATTTCGGGAAAATTGGCATCCTGGTATATTCTGGCCTTAAAAAACGATTTAGATAGGTCGGATGTTTAAGGAAATTCGTTAAGAGCCTTAATTTTGAAAAAATATATTTATGTGAGTGAAATCATTTATTTATAAATCAGTATTGCAATGATGTTGTCACACTTGTCAAACTTATGAGGAAAAATTGAAGACTTTAAGGTATTGAGAAGTACATTAAATTGCATAAAAGAGCAGAAAACTAGTAACTACAAAAATATTTGTTTATATTCTTATAAGAAATTACAATTTTCAAAACCTTATAAAAGAAAACCAAAAGTTTGAAACTTGGTAGAAATCGTAATTAGAAATCGAATTTGCTGAAATAATCAAATATTTTTGAATAGATTCAGTATGAAAATACATGAAATTTCCTAAAGAAAACAAAACTGATATACTGATAATGATTGTGTTTTGGATTTTGACATGGACAAGGTCATCAATGCCTACCGTACATTTGAAAGTCAAAACATCGACTAGATAAATCGTTGGAAGAAAAGAAGTGTTTGTCCCACCGCCTGAACAATTAAAAGAAACAAA
The DNA here is from genome assembly GCF_049724085.1 of Artemia sp. Qi Xiang Cuo. Classification (NCBI taxonomy): domain Eukaryota; kingdom Metazoa; phylum Arthropoda; class Branchiopoda; order Anostraca; family Artemiidae; genus Artemia; species Artemia sp. Qi Xiang Cuo. The sequence continues at coordinate 45,423,896 of NC_142813.1, read as the reverse complement.
GGTTCCGTGATATGTCTTTCATAATGACAAAAGACAAGCCAAGGCAAAAGAAGAAGTTTTTGTCCCACCCCCTGAACAATTAAAAAACAAAGGTAGTAGTCAATGCCTTCCATACCTTTGAGAATCAAAAACCTGGACCAAATTAATCGTTGGAAGGAGAACGTTTTGTCCCACCACCTTAACGATTAAAAGAAACAAAGATTCGGCGACATGTCTTTCATAATAACAAAAGACAAGCCGGGGCAAAAGTTAAGGGACCAATAAAAAAAAATATAATTTTACAAAGGCCCAACTTCTAATTTAAGGTCCATTTGGACGTCATGACATAAAGAGAATGCTCAAATTGTCTTGGTTTAGAAGACAAGCGACAGTAAGAATCTATATATAGAAGCCTGCCGCGTGCCGAGTGCCGGTGCCCGGTGGCGTCACACTCATGAGGAAAAACTGAAGATTTTTATGTATGGAGAAGTAAATTAAATTGCTTAAAGAGCAAAAAATTGGTAATTGCAAAAATACTTGTATACATTTTGACAAGGGATTAAACAATTTCAAAACCTTAAAATCGAAAAAAAGCTTGAAGCTTAGTAGAAATCATTGTTAGAAATCACACTTACTGTAATAATCGTACATTTATGAATAGATTCTGTATACAAAGATATTAAATTGCCCAAACAGCAAAAAACTGGTAATTGCAAAATTTTTGATATGTGTTATAACAAGGCAATACGCAATTTTCAAATCTCTTAAAAAAAAAACTAGAAGTTTAACGCTTAGGAGAAATCGCTGTTAGAAATTGAACTTTCCTGAATAATGAAATATCTTTGGATAGATTTCAGTATGAAAAGATATTTAATTGAGCGAAGAGAACTAAAACAAACAAAATATTTGTATATATTTTAAGAATGGATGACAACAATTCAGAAACCTTAAAAAAGAAAACCAAAAGTTTGAAGATTAGTAGAGATCGTTGTTAGAAACTGGACTTGCTTTAATAATCAAATATCTTTGAAAAGACACAGTATTGAAAGAAATTTAATTGCGTAAAGAGAAAAAAACTGGTAATTGCAAAAATATTTGTATATATTTTAACAAGGGATTACAACAATTTACAAATTTTAAAAAAGAAAACCAAAAGTTTGAAGCATAGTAGATATCGTTGTTAGAAATCAGACTTGCTTTAATAATCAAACATCTTTGAAAAGATGCAGTATGAAAAGACAACAAATTGTCTGTGGTTAGAAGACAAGCGACAATCAGAATCCATATATATAGAATCTATTTATAGAGGCAAACCACGTGCCTTTAACTTATATGCAACAAAATTCTCCAGTCCTCCAACGACAGCACGAAAAAGCTCTAGGAAAGTGATAAAATTACCATACCTTTCAAACCACTGTGAGCCGCATAACCAAAGAAGCTGTTGCTTTTTCTTAATGCAGAAGAAAGGAACTGAACATTGGTACATTGATATATAAAACTTAATACTGTATTATTTACACACAGAACTTTCAAGAAAAAAAGGAGAAAAGCAATGTGACTTCTTGATAAAACACTGTTATTTTAATTGTATGGTTACTTTCATGCACTAAACTATTTCACAAAAATAGCAAACGCAAAAATATTTTTATAAGTTTAACAATGAAAAAAAAATTAATATTCATTCCTGGTACTTGACACGTAAGATAGCGAACTAGTCTCTCTGATACAAAATGGTAAGAGTAAGTAAAGGTATAAATGGATTTGTTTTTGGCTTAGAAAATTCTCACAATGAAAATGATGCGGCTATAAAAGAAGAGAGCAAAACAATTTTAAACAGTAAGGATGAAGACGAACTTTATGCACTATCATTAGGCGATGAAAGTACCTACGATGAATCTGTATCCACTGGAGGGTATAATAGTAATGACTCTTCAGTTCCAGAGAGCGACAATGAGGGCCAAGAGCTTCCAACTGGAATGATTCAGAATCGAATAGCAAAACACTGCGGGCAACACAGAAAAAAACCTTTGTTTGGGTATAAAAATCATCACTACGATAGTGAAGAGTCTACAAAAGAAGAGAGCGATACAAACCTTAACAGTCAGGATGAAGACGAACCTAATACACGAGTATCAGGGGATGAAAGTGCTGAAGAAGGATCTGTTACCGTTGGAGGGTATAGTAGTAATGATTCTTCGGTTTCAGAGAGTGACGATGAGAACCAACAGCTTTCAGTTGAAACAAATAATAATCAAATAGCAGAAGATTATGTAAAGACCTGTAACTGGATCCTCTCTTACTATAAATGGGACTTAAAGTCTTGGTCATGACAATATCCTTACAAAAAAGCATATATCTCTGATCTTAAAGGATTTTCTAGTGCTAAAATCACCTATGAGTACTCTGAGCCACTTAGTCCGTTACAACAGCTTATAAGTGTACTACCATCTTCGAGCCAAGAGCTTCTACCTTTACCTCTTCGCCATCTCATATCAGAATGTCCTGATTTTGATTCACCTGATTCAATCATTCGATTTAAAAATAAAGTCAATGAAGAGTTAAGTAACTCCAAAGACCTTACAGATGAAGAAAGGCAAAGAAACATTACTGATTGTTTGTACGTTTACGAGTTTGGAAAAGAGGTTCAGAAGTTAAGTAGCAATACACTTAAACACAAAGTATCAGAGACAGAATTTTCAAAAACTCGAAATCCTGGCGAAAATCCCTTAAGAAATTTGAAGGACTTCTATACTTTGTCGAAAACCAATGACAAGCAGCCGCTAATCTTAAGATTAAAGACTTTATCAGAAGATAAAAGAAATATAAGAGGACTTAGCCAATAAGTTAATTGGGAAAGAGGTGTATTGTGGGTCACCTTATCCATTTCTTAGCAAATGTGTTGGCATAGCAGACGCTGCTACTCGTCTAGGCTTTAGAGAAAAAAAAATCAAAAAGTAAAGAAGCAGTTTAAAGATGAGGCGTCTTCGGTCCAAAGAAAATATAAATTGAGGGATAATATTGAAACTGGTCCAATATGGGGCTTACTTTATGTAAGACCTTCGGCAGGAAAGATATACTTTGTAAAAAGAAATCTGGATATCAAAGTAGTGAATAAGTGGAAAGAAAGGGTGATTCCTCATACAATTGAAAACACATTGCTCAAAGAAGATATCAAAGTTCATGATGAAATGAATGATGTTGCAAACGTGAATGAGTTATATCCGATTGGGTCTCGGGTATTTGTTATGAAAAATACATCATATGGATTTCCCGCAGTAATCAAAGAACATTCAAAAGACAAAGACAGAAGATTTAGCATCGTCCGGTATGATTATCGCCTTCTATCCGACTTCAAAGTAGATGAACACAGACGACTATTAGCAAATGATAAGTGTGTGAGTCATTCTGTAAACGAACAAGGAGAATCTGTAAAAGAAGGACATGTATATGAAAAAATGCATCCCATGTATTTTCACAAGTGGACAATCCACAGTGGCACGGCTTTACCAGACGACTCCGTCATATTTAAAAAAAATGACAGAGTCGTACATATTCATGAGGATCACCGAGTGCCATTTTGTGCTTTAGGAAAAATTAAAGTGGATCCAAAAATTTATCCGAAGCAAGAAAAATCAGATGTTATTCTGAAAGTAAAATTTGACAGAGTTTTTGACAACCAAGGGACGATCAAGAGACTTGAGCCAGCGATGGAGTGTAAAGTTCACGCTTACTCTTTGATAAATCAAGATCATGTGAATCATATGAAATGCATAAAACATAGATAAGAGAAATTTTTAGGCGATACAATGAGTTGAATATCTATAAAAATGACAGATAATCTTGGCCCAGAAAACAAAGACAGGTCCAGGAAATCCCAAGCGAAAAAACCTGCACATGAAAAAGAAAGAGTGAATAACATCAAAAGGAATAGGAACGATAGGTATGTTACTCTGAGATATTAAGAATATCTCAGAGTTCATATCTCAGAAAGAGATATTATAAGAATATCTCAGAACCCAAACCTAAAACGAAAAACTTAGAACCCTTAAACAACCTTCTCTTGTCTATTGAAGAAAAATGGGCAAAATACTACGGATTTTTAAGCTACTAAGAAATAACAGAAGAATTCTTAATCTCATCCAGGTTGCAGCGGTAGCTAGCAACCTAGTAAGAAATCATCACCTGAAGGAAGCTTAAACGGGCATTAACTTGGCATCTTTTTTCATGGCGTTCTCTTGGCATATTTTATACTAATGAAAAATATTGTTTTCATTAAACCCGTTTTGTGCGAATCAGTTCAAAAGGTAGAATTGTTGCTAAGACACAGCAAATACTTTTGCTTTTTATATAATTAATCAAAAAACTTATTGCATAAAATAAGTTTTCAAAAAAAAGTAAAGAACTCCATTAAACTAAAAATGAACAAAAACACAATCAAATAATTTATCAAGCATACAACTACTACAAATCAGTATTAATAATAAATGAAACCCACAACAAACAGAAATTAAAATAAGTCAAACTCAAAACGGGAAGAAATTAAGCTGAGTAGGGTTTTAAACTCTATGCTTTCTAAAAGCTAAAATATAATTTGTACTTTACTGAAGAAATTCAAATGAATTTACTGAATATTGAGTTTGATTTATTGAGTTTTGATTTTTTTTTAGTTTGATTTACTTTAATTTCTGTTTGTTCTGGGTTTCATTTATTTATTAATACTTATTTGTGGTAGTTGTATGCTTGGTAGATTATATGATTCTATTTTTGTTTATTTTTGGTTTAATGGAATTCTTTACTTTTTTTGAAAAACTTATTTTGTGCTAAAAGTTCTTCTGACTAATTTCTGTTCGTTTTATATTGACATAGTCTTTTTCAGGGAGAAAGACTGAGCCTCTTCTGAACTTAAACAACCATCCCTTCCATAAAAACCTTTAATACCCCCTGGGCATAACTTACAACCCTTGCCCCTAATCTCCGGGGTTTGTTTCAACCCAAAAAGCCTTGTTATATGATATATAGACTATTTTGAATAGAATGGCTATCTCAATATTTCTGGTAGACGCATTTCGGGACAATATGACGTGTGTGTAGGGGGGAGAGGGTAGCTGTCCTCTGATTACTTTGACTCTTAAAAAGGGCACTAGAGCGTCTAATTACCAATCCAATGATCCACCTTTGAAGTTTATATGACCACACTTTCTATAAAAACCCTATATGTCCTCAGGGTAAAACTTACAACCCTTGCCCTGAGGGCTGAGGTGATTTGTTATCCTCAAAGACATAATTTCCAGACCTTTTTGATAGGCTTAACAAAATGACCTATATCGAAATTTTGATTGGAAGTGTTTGAGGAAATGATAGGCGTGGAGGGAGACATTTGCCCTCTGGTCACTTTCGACTAATAAAAAAGGCACTAGTACTTTCAATTTCCCATCAAATGAGCCCTTTTTGAAGCTTCTACGACAAAAATTTTCTATAGAAACGATAAATACCCTAAGGGCATAACTTACAACCCTTGTCCTGAGGGCTAAGATTTCCTCATTGCCATAAAGGCAATAAGGTTTCGATGTTTTATTGTTTTTTTAGTTGTGCAATAAGATCAGTGAAAACAGGACCACCAGCTAGAAGGTTTTGCACAGCCAGTCCCGTCTGCCCACCCCTTTGCACTAAACCCGACCCCCTCCTCCCATTTCTTGCGCAAATGGGAGGATAGCTCTACATACTGCTTGTTAATGGTTACCTCTTTTATAAAGCTATTTTAGTTTTTTTTTTAAATTAATGTTTTCTGTTACTAAGTCTTAGACAATAGAAAACCAAAGGTCATAAAGACCATAAGACTTTAATGTTTTATTGGGTCTTTTTCTAAAAACTCCTCATTTTGTTGTGCACAGCCAGCCCCGTCTGTCCACCCCTTAGCATTAAACCTGACCCCCTATTATCCTCCCATTTGCAGCGCAAATAGGAGGATAGGTTTATATACTGCAACGATTATATAATTCTTTCAAGATACTAAAAGAATTTCTTCTGTTTGTAGATTTTGCCTCCATATAAAAGGAATTCCTTATGGCCATAAAGGCAATAAGGTTTCGATGTTAAATTGTTTTTAGTTTCGCAATAAGATCAGTAAAAACAGGGTCACCAACTGGAAGGTTTTGCACAGCCAAAACTATCGGGCCTTCTTCTAAGAAGTCCTCATCAGAGGCAACGCTGTAGCGTTGCCTATAGTAAAGGCCATACGGCTCCAGTGTTTTATTATTATTTTTTTTCCCAGTGGCACTTCATATGGAAGGGGTCGTCGTAAAAGCTTCACAGGGGGCTCATTCGATTGGAAATCGAGAGTTCTAGTGCTCTTTTTAATAGTCGAAAATGATTGGAGAGCAACTAGCCCCCCACACCCATCATTCCCCCAAACATATCCAATCAAATTTTGAGATAACCATTTTGTTCAGCGTAGTTGATTTCCAGATAGAAAATATATTTTTGATGAGGATACTCCCCCACAACCCTCAGGGCAAGGGTTTTAAGTTATTACCTGGGGGCATATAAGGTGTTTATAGAAGGTGTTGTTGTAGAAACTTCAAAACAGGTTCATTCGATTGGAAGTTAAAGGGCTAGTGCCCTTTTTAATAGTAGAAAATGATTGAAGGGCAACTAGCCCCCCCCCAAGCCCATCATTCCCCCAAACACATCCAATCAAAATTTTCAGATAGCCATTTTGTTCAGCGTACTTGATTTCTAGATAGAAAATATATTTTGAGGAGAATACTCCCCCACAACCCTCAGGGCAAGGGTTATAAGTCTATGTACTGGGGGCATATAAGGTTTTGTAGAAGGCGTTGTCGTAGAAACTTCAAAACAGGCTCATTCGATTGGAAACTAAAGGGCTAGTGCCCTTTTTAATAGTCGAAAGTGATTGCAGTGCCACTAGCCCCCCCCCCCCGCCGACGCCCATCACTTCCCCAAACACATCCAATCAAAATTTTGAGATAGCCATTTTGTTCAGCGTATTTGATTTCCAGATAGAAAATATATTTTTGAGGAGGACACTCCCACACAACCCTCAGGGCAAGGGTTTTAAGTTATGCCCTGGGGGCATATAAGGTTTTTATAGAAAGCGTTGCCGTAGAAACTTCGAAACAGGCTCATTCGACTGGAAATTAAAGGGCTAGTGCCCTTTTTAATAGTCAAAAGTGATTGGAGTGTAACTAGGCCCCCTCCCCCCCCCCGCCGATTATTTCCCCAAACACATCCAATCAAAATTTTGTTCAGCGTAGTTGATTTCCAGATAGAAAATAAGTTATTGAGTAGGACACTACCCCACAACCCTCGGGGCAAGGGTTTTAAGTTGTGCCCTGGGGGCGTAAAAGGCTTTTATAGAAGGCGTTGTCGTAGAAACTTTATAACAGGCTCATTCAATTGGAAATTAAAGCGCTAGTGCCCTTTTTAATAGTCAAAAGTGATTGGAGTGTAACTAGCCCCCCCCCCGACACCCATCATTTCCCCAAACACATCCAATCAAAATTTTGAGATAGCTATTTTGTTCAGCGTCGTTGATTTCCAGATAGACAATATATTTTTGAGGAGGACACTCCCCCACAACCCTCAGGACAAGGGTTTTAAGTTATGCCCTGGGGTATATAAGGTTTTATAGAAGGCGGTGTCGTAGAAACTTCAAAAAAGGCTCATTCGAGTGGAAATTCTAAGGGCTAGTGCCCTTTTTACTAGTCGAAAGTGATTATAGGGCAACTTACCCCCGTCTCACGCCCACCTTTTCCCCAAACACATGCAATCAAAATTTTGAGATATCCATTTTATTAAACGTAGTTTTAAGTTCTAGAAATTAGGTCTTTGAGGATAACAACTCCCCCGCAGTCATCAGGGAAAAAGTTGTAATTCAAGGATTCTCCGAATCCTTTCCATCATTTCTTATGGAAGGGATACTTGTATAGACTTTGGAGAGGTCTCATTTGACTGAAAATTGAAAGCTCTTGTTCACTTTTTAAGAGTCAAAAGAGATTGGAGGGTGACGAGCCCCCCTCCTCCTCCACGCCCTAAATGCATCAGATAAAAATTTGATATAGACATTTTGTTAAAATAGTTCAAAGTTCTGATAACAAAAAACTCCGGTGTCGACACAGCCCACCAGGGCCCGGGGGTAGGCGTTGTAGGTAATGCCCTGGGGTATAACTTATTAAAGGGGGTTTATAACTTATGGGAAGGGGTTTTGTATGGGAAGAACACATAGGAAATCTATTATAATTATCTAATTATAAGGTTAAAATACATACTCTGAGATAGATGTAAAATTGCTTTTGCACACAAAATCCTATTAAGGTCAATTCCTAGCAGTCGTGATCCCTTTGTGTCAGCAAGTGAAATGGTCTAAACCCCCTTATTGGATCTATTTTTTAATCCATTTATTGTTGTCAATCGCTGTCCACAAGTTATGCAAGCTGTCCTATTGTTCATATATAAGATTTTTATCTTTCCGAAAAAAACTTTCGGAAAAATAAGTTTTTCAAAGAAAAGTAAAGGCCATTTTAAACTTAAGCTCAGGAGATACAAATACCTGTTAAAATTCAAACTCAAAACGACCAAAAATTACTATTAAAAAATAAATGAAACCCATAACGGACAGAAATTCAATAAACAATCATAGCAAAAAACATAAAAAAAGTAATAAAATAAATTAATAAATATATATTACAGCGATTAATGATTATATTGAATATGAAAATCAAGCTTAAAAAGAAAAAAAATATTTTCATATTGAAGAATAAATGAAACTTAAAACGAACAGAAATTAAATAACAATCAATAAGAACAAACATACAATATATATTAATGTAAACGAATAAATAAATCTTAAAACTAGTGAAACTTAAATTGAGTATGCAAATCAAGTTTGAATCGAATAAAGATAACTACAAGCAAGAGTTTAGGTATCGCCTCACTGCAAAATCCTAGAACCTACTACGTCATTGGCGCTTTACTGAAAACGAATTATTTTACAAATGTTTTATTTTGTACTTAAAATTGAAAATAAATATTAAAATTACGGTAAAATTTTGAACTGATGAGCTTTTAGCAATTAATATCATTATGCATCAAATATTCAGTTTAATTTTTAGTTCTTTTCAAGATTAGTCAAGACAAATATAGTTTCACTACAAACAAAATTTTGATACTGCCCCCCTTCTTTAACTGTAAAAACCTAAAGCATTCTGCGTCATTGGTGCTTCACTGAAAACGAATTACTCGTATATTACAAATTTATTATTTTCTATTTCTTACAGCATTGAAAATAAAAATAAAAATTACAGTGAAAAAAAATCTTAAACTCATGGATCTTTCAACAATTAATATCATTATATATCTAATATTCAATTTGATTTTGTTTATACTTTCCAAGACTGTTCAATACTCATAGTTTTGCCTTTTTTTTTAACTCTGCCATTTTTTCTAACTAATCGTGTTGGTTTGTTATGAAAACATTCTCTGGCTTCTAGGCATTTCTATTTGAGCGGAAAACTGCACTTTAAACTTTGTGGAACATGCATTTTATTACATGAAACTCAAAAATATGATAAAATGTTAAGTGTTGGAATGTTCCACCCCTCGCAAGCAAGTGCCACCGGTATTTTTGAATCCGTATGGTCAATCTAGGGGTGGAGGGTAGGTTAATTCTCATAGCAGCCCCATTCCGTCGTGGTATGATTCAGATTTTCCAAACCTGGCGTCCGGTCTATCATATAATCTACCAAGCATACAACTACCCCAAATCAGTATCAATAAATAAATGAAACCCAAAACGAACAAATATTAAAATAAATATTAGAGTAAAACTCAAAACGAGCATATATTAATATGAGTAGGGTTCAAAACCCCTATGCTTTCTAAAAGCCAGAATATAATTTGTACTTTACTGAAAAAAAAAATTCAAATGAGTTTACTGAAAAAAAATGTGCATTGTCAATTTAATATACATATGCTGATATTTATTCCCTAAAATCTTAATTAATGAAAGAATTGTTAGGACAAAATCTGAACTCATATGTGTAATTATTTCTGTTCATTTTAAGTTTTAATGTTGCTCTTTAAATAACGCCAGGTATCCTGGCGTTATTTAAAGAACGATCAGAAACAAAAAAAAACAAGTTTTTCCAACTGAAAGTAAGGAGCAATATTAAAACATAAAATGAACAGAAATTATTACACATACGAGGGGAGCTGCCCCCTCTTCAACATCTCGCTCTTTGCGGTAAAATTTATATTTTGTCCTAATTCTTTAAAAACGATTCCTAAAACACAAAGGCCGTTTAATTAGAACAACTAATAACGTGTAAGAAAGTGAAAGAAAGTGAAAGTGTAATAAAGTGTAAGAAAAAACTCTAGCTTCAAGAGCGAGATATCGAGGAGGGGGAACCCCCACCCTTCAGGTATGTAATTATTTCTGTTTGTTTTAAGTTTTAATGTTGCTCCTTACTTTCAGTTGAAGAAACATGTTTTGTTTCCTGTATTTAAGGTAGCTTAGAGACAAACAACTTTACAAAGGCAATGGAAAAAGTAAAAGAAAATGGAAAAAGTCAATTAAAGATAAAAGTATTTAAAAATGAAAAAAGTAAGTAGCTACGTAAAAGACACAAAACAATAGCCTACTTACAAAAACTAAGATATAAGCTCCTAGCATTAAGTTCTGTTGAGCAATGCCGAAGCGTTAGACGGATATTTTTTTAACAATATCGACAGTTTTGAACTTGGTTATTAAACACCAAAATATTTAATGTCCTTAGACTCAGTGTTTATAAAAAGTAACGCATTATCAAAGTAATTTGTTCAATAAAAACATTAAAACTAAGATTAAGAAAATCAAATACAAATTTTTAATTCAATAGTTTTAATTCAAATTCAAATTCAAATTAATTTATTTAGCATAAAAAATACAAAAAAATTTACAGCGGCCATCTACAAAAACCCGAAGGTTTGTTTACGATGGCTGCAAATCCATTATTATAAAGCTCTACATCCGCATAAAAACTATCTCTTTACGGGGAAAAATCAGCACTTGAACTAGGTCAACATAAAGAACATCACCTACTCTAAAAGGATTACACTCTAGAAATCGCAAGTGAGAAATATCACATATCATCCTTAAAACATCCACTCAAAAAAAAAAAAAAAAAAAAAAAAAAAAAAAAAAAAAAAGAGATATATCTAACTATATCAACTATGACAAAATAAATAAGTGTCAGCTAGGCTATAGAGCCGACTCCGTGCGCTTTGGCTGGGTAATTTTGGGAAAATGCGACCATTATCTGTCCAAACAATTTTCATACCAAACACTGATCAAATTCAAAATTCTAATCATTCAGATTATAACCCAAAAGGTAACGCTTCAATCTACTCTTGAGCTGGCTTACATTATCAACTTGTCTAATAGAATCCGGGAGGGAATTCCACACCCCCGGTCCCGCAAAACGAGGCAGGAACGCAGTACGTTGAGTATTCCAGAGCTCCGATGCAAGGTCATTCGCATTTCTAGTCTCATAACAGTGATAAGATGAGTTAGCTTTAAAAATTTCCCAAAATACCTCCGGTGAACACTTATTCAAACATTGATAAATAAAAATTGCTAACTGGTAATCCTGTAACTGATAAATATTTAAAATTTTCAAACTTGTAAAGCAATTCAACGTGCTATTTTCAAACTGGATATAATTACCTAAAATATGAACTATTTTATTGTATAAAATTTGGACCTTTCTAAAACTTGAAATAAAACTACTAGTCCATAGAATGCAACCATACGATAAATAACGGCTAACAATAGAATGATAAAGTAAAATAAAACAATTGACGGTAGTTGATTTTTCAGTCTTCTTATCACACCCAACCCTCTTGAAATCTTAACTGCCACAAGATCACAATGTGATTTCCAATTTAAATTAAAATCAAGACTAAAGCCCAAATATTTAACACTATTTACATGCTTTAAAAATTCACCGTTAAAAACAATTTTATTATCTAAAACACATGAAACTCCATTTCTACAAAATGTCACGAAATTTGTTTTTGAAATATTCACTACCAAATAACTAGAATTTGTAAAACTTATCAATTCAGCGAGGGCCTTATTTGTCTTCTCAATTAACTGGTTCAGACAAGTAGCTGTAATCGTAAACACTGTGTCATCAGCAAAAGACGTTATAAGTGCATCTGATATAGAAAAACGCATGGTATCAACGTAAATTAGATAAAGAAGTGGGCCAAGCACTGAACCCTGAGGCACACCAGAATTAACGATAAAAGTTTTTGAAATAGAATTTTTAATAGAGACTCGAATAATACGCTGGTTAAGATGAAAACCATTTCAGAATTACCCCTTGGATCCCTAAACGGCTTAGCCTATTTAATAAGATTTTATGAACCACCGTGTCAAAAGCCATTCTAAAGTCTATAAATACTGAAAGTACCAGTACACTTATTTTGAGAGCACTATTGGTTAAATCTGTTAGGTGCTGGACTGCATGTTTTGGAGAGTGGTTTTTACTGAATCCAAACTGGGTATCACTAAGAAAACAGTAAGTAGTAAGATGGTTATAAAGTCGTCGATGCATCACTTTTTCATACAGCTTAGCAAAAAGGGGCAATATTGAAATCGGCCTCCAATTAGACGGATCAGTTTTTGAACCCCCTTTGTGAAGCGGAATAATTTTAGCCTCTTTCAGACGAGTAGGAAATTCACCTTTCTTCAAAGAAAGGTTAATCAAATAAACAATACAAGGCAAAAAATATACCATAACATACTTGAACGCTTTCAGATTAATTCCATCATTCCCTGGAGAATTTGATTTTACCAATCCTATTATCTGTTTTAATTCTTCAACGTTCGTTTTATCTGCAGACATTTCCAATCCAACTCCCCTTTCATCACTAAACGTCTCATTAATTTCATTATTTTCATCGTATGGATTCTCACTTATTGATTCACCAATCTTAGAAAAATATTCACCAAAGAAATTAGCCACCTCTTCATTTCCATCAACAAATTTACCATCAAAGATCAGACTAGCAGGAATCTCGGTCTCTTTCTTCTTATTTACGATTTCATTTATAATATTCCAAGTCGTTTTCGTATTACCTTTGTTTTCCTAAAATTTCTCTCCATAATATTCGCGGATGCATGACCGCCTTAGCCGATTTACTTTATTACGGATTTGTTTAAATTCAGTTAGATCTTGACTATGGTTACTATTTATGTAACTCAAATACAATGTATTTCTCCTTCTAATTAAGTCGAGTAGCTCCATAGTTACCCAAGGTTTCTGGAGATCCTTTTTCCTCACCTTTATGCTCTTTACTGGGCAAGTTCTCTCAAATATTGGCTGCAATATGTCCATGAACTTATCGAACGCCGCAGAAGCACTTTCAGATTCTTCATAAACTGGTTTCCATGACACGATACTTAGTTCCTCTCTAAACTTCTGTAGGTTCTCTTTTTTTAGTAGCCTTCTTTTAACCTTTGTCCTGTTCTGCTTTATCGCATATTGATATGAAGTCACTGCTACTTTAGGAAAGTGATCAGAAACCTCATTTACTATAACGTCAGCATAACAGCTATGTAATACCCGGGATTGCACGAAAATATTGTCAATAAGTGTAGCTGACTGTCCTGTTACACGAGTCGGAATCCCAACTAATGGATAAAAAGCATAACTGGAGAAAAGGTTTAAAAAATCCAAATTATCATTGTATAAACTTAAAAGATCAAAATTAAAATCCCCCATGCAAATGCACTCCAGATTACTCAATTCTACTGCATCCATTAAACTACTAAAACCATTTTCAAACTCCTTCCAAACTGTACTCGGCAGCTTATAAACCTCAGTAATCAATATATCTTTTCCACCAACTTCCAGCTCAAGAGTAAGAGATTCCACCTTACCTTCTATCCAAACTGATAGGTCTTCCCTTATTTTAGCCACAAAATGATCCTTAACCAAAAACGCCAAACCTCCACGTCCCATTCTCTCACTATTCCTTACAATAAGCCTGTATCCTGAAAAATTATATAACGACAGAACATGCTCAGAAGTTAAAAAAGTTTCACAAAGGCCAATTACATCAAATTTACTATTCACAATATCAATTAACTGGAGAATTTCATAATACGGTGAAGTTACATGGTAATTCCAATGAAACAGGCAAAGCGACCTTGCCTTTACCTCTAATTCTCACGAAATCACATCCACATAACAACTATCCCTCTGCGGGGAAAAATCAGCATTTATACTTTCTAGAAGTAAATCATCATAAAGAACATCTCCTACTCTAAAAGGATTACTCTCTAGAAATCACAAGTTAGAAATATCACCCATTATCCTTACAAAATCCACTCAAAAAAAAAAAAAAAAAAGAAAAAAAAAAAAAAAAAAAAAGAGCAACAAAAGAAAAGAAAAGCAACGAAACAGAGGTGAAAAAAAAGGACACTTCTAACTAAATCAACTATGAAAAATTCAGTAAGTATCAGCTAGGCTATAGAGCCGACGCGGTGCGCTTTGGCTGGATAATTTCGCAAAAATGCGACCTTTGTCTGTCCAAACATTTTTCACACCGAACTTGTCCCGTGCACTATTTAATATCGCCTTTCTACGTTTTGTAAGAAATTCAATAACATGAATCCCGGATCCAGCTAATTTTGATTTAGTTTTAAACACTTTGTACGCAAGTTCTTTTGATACCAACTTCACTAAAACTGGGGCCACAGGATCTGGATTTCTGCGGGCTAAATTTCGAGAATTTTCTGTAGAGTTGAGTATGAAACGCCGAGTCGACACAAAATGCTCCCTAGTAATAGTCGAAACTCCCATAGTTGATTTAACAAGGTTTAGGACAGTCATATCAAGATCTGAGCCAGGTGTCTGTCTTATTCCTGAGAATATCAGACAGTCTTGCATAGCTTCCTGTTCAAAATCATCAAGCTTGTTCTCCATTGTAAAAATACGATTTTCTAGTGCTTCAATTTGACTCTTTAGTCCTTTAAGTAAGTTTTCAATGCACTCAAACCTCGGATTTAAATCTAGCACTATAGCGTCATACATTTCTGTAGTGATAATTTGACTATTTATTTGTACAGCACCAGAAGACCCAGTTCCAATGTTTTGCGCTATTTTTTCTGCAACACGTTTTTCTATATCTGCCACTAGCTTAGTCTTAGTTATCGTAATTTCTTCCTGGGTCGCACCTAACTGTTGAAAAAGTCCAGAAATAGACGAACTAGAAGAATTTTCAGACATCCCTGTTCTTGCAAACTCTTTGTATATATTGGGGAAAGTCGCTACTTCTGTGAATGCTTGTCCTACCCTTTTAGTTTTTGATCTCTTTGCTTCATTAATATTTTCTGCATAAGAAACTAAGCAATCTTCACTAACTGTCTGCTTATCATGAGTACCGTAGCAGAATACTAGATAACTCAGTCCATTTCTAGTGGAATTTCTTCCAAGTATTCTAACTGGCCAAAGGGGGTAGTTAATAAACTTTGCTAAGGCAAGATCTCCGATAGTAAACATCTCTTGTTTAGTTAAACAGTCTATCAAGAAGCACATCGGTAAAAAAAAGAGATATACCGGTCTTAATTGTGAACTTTTATAACTGCTGAAGGTCCCTGTATTAATTAAGTTCTTGCTAGTGAAATAATAAGTCCAAAAACAGGTGTTTACACTCTGAAGACTGACAATGGAAATTTAATGTCCCGAGGGAATTTGAAATAGCCAGCAAAACGATAATCCGCTTATGAAAATAAATCCAAAATGAAAGTTCACAGGGAAATTTCACAGCTTGAGCATGGTTATATCCGAAAAATTTTTGATGTTAACACCACGAAGTCTAAATCAATATCATCAAATTTTTAATGCCAAAAAACAGTATATTTGACACCTTTATACTTCATAGCTGAAAAATATTAAATCTTTTTCACTTTGACAAATAAATAAATACAATCACTCTTATAAACAAAAAAAAAAATTAACAATAAAACACGAAAATGTGTCCGTTCAGGGGGAAAATATAGAAATTCTTAGCATTCCGTTCAGGGGAGACATTTCTGATTATAGTGACTTTATATATCAGCTCATGGGTACTCTTGCAATGCAAGCAAAAATTGACGGCATATTCTTACCGAAATTGCCCCTTATTAAGTTGTTTTCCTTGTGTTTTCTATAATTTTACTAATTTTCTTGTGTTCTAATAACTGCACTAATTACTAATAAACAAATACATATTTAAGATCACCATAAAAAGCTGATTCTTTGACTGAATGTTATCAATAGTTAGGCTCTTATACTTTCGTTATTGACAAGGATCGTTATTTACTTACCATTCATTGCTATGAAGAATTTTTTTTTTGTTTTTTTTTTGCTCTAACCAAATCATATAGAAAAAATGTTTGTTGAAAACTGGTTAGGGGTTACTCGGTCACAAATCAGAACTTATGTTTTCCTTATTATGGGTCAAAATCTATTGGCAGACAGCCAGCAATTGGGCAACAAACATTTGTTCCACACACAAACACACACACACACACACACACACACACACACACACACACACACACACACACACACACACACACACACACACACACACACACACACACAAACATACATACATACATGCACACACACACATACAAACACATATACAAACACATACAAAAAAAAACACACACACAAACCAACCACACAAAAAACCAACCACACACCCACCCACCCCCCAACCCCCCCGCACAACACACACACCCACACCCACCCCCCCCCCCAAACACCCACCCACCCCCCCCCCCCCCCACCTCCACGCCCTTTTTCTCCAAACGCATTCGATAAAAAATTTGATATATTCGTTTTGTTAAAAATAGTTTAACTATGAAATAACACAAACTCTAGGGTTGGAACAATCCCCAGAGCCCAGGGGCAGGTGTCATAAGCTATGCCCTGGGGGCATGTAAGGTTCTTATGGAAGAAGAGGTCGTATAAACTTCATAGGCGGCTCCTTTGATTGGAAATTGGAAGTTCTTGCTCTTTTATCAGAGGCTACAGCGTTGCCTATAGTAAAGGACATACGGCTCCAATGTTTTATTATTATTATTTATTTTTTAAAAACGCAAACAGATCGGAGGGTAGATCGGAGGGTAGCTAGCCCCCCCCCCACCTAAACGCCCTTTTTCTCCAAACGCATTCGATAAAAAATTTGATATATTCGTTTTGTTAAAAATAGTTTAACTATGAAATAACACAAACTTTAGGGTTGGAACAATCCCCAGAGCCCAGGGGCAGGTGTCGTAAGCTTTGCCCTGGGGGCATGTAAGGTTCTTATGGAAGAAGAGGTCGTATAAACTTCATAGGCGGCTCCTTTGATTGGAAATTGGAAGTTCTTGCTCCTTTATCAGAGGCAACGCTGTAGTGTTGCCTATAGTAAAGGCCATACGGCTCCAATGTTTTATTATTATTATTTATATTTTTCCCCAGAGGCACTTCACATGGAAGGGGATGTCGTAGAAACTTCAAAGGGGGATCATTCGATTGGAAATCAAGAGTTCTAGTGCCCTTTTTAATAGTAAAAAATAATTGGAGGGCAACTAGCCCCCCCCCCCCCCGCACACACAGCATTTCCCCAAACACATCCAATCAAAATTTTGAGATAGCCATTTTGTTCAGCATAGTTGATTTCCAGATAGAAAATATATTTTTGTGGAGGACACTCCCCCACAACCCTCAGGGCAAGGGTTTTAAGTTATGCCCTGGGGGCATATAAGGTTTTTATAGAAGGCGTTGTCGTCGAAACTTCAAAAAAGGTTCATTCGATTGGAAATTCAAAAAGCTCGTGCCCTTTTTAATAGTCGAAAGTGATTGGAGGGCAACTAGCCCCCCCCGCCCATCATTCCCCCAAACACATCCACTCAAACTTTAGAGATAGCCATTTTGTTCAGCGTAGTTGATTTCCTGAGAGAAAATATGTTGTTGAGGAGGCCACTCCCCCACCACCCTAAGGGCAAGGGTTTTAAGGTATGCCCTGGGGGCATATAAGGTTTTTATAGAAGGCGTTGTCGTAGAAACTTCAAAACAGGCTCATTCCATTGGAAATCGAGAGTTCTAGTGCCCTTTTTAATAGTAAAAAATGATTGGAGGGCAACTAGCCCCCCCTCACGCCCATCATTCCCCAAAACACATCCAATCAAAATTTTCAGATAGCCATTTTGTTCAGCGTAGTGGATTTCCAGATAGAAAACACATTTTTGAGAAGGATACTCCCTCACAGTCCTCGGAGCAAGGGATTTGACATATGACCTGGGGCATATAATGTGTTTATAGAAAGTGCTATCGTAGAAACTTCAAAACAGGCTCATTCAATTTGAAATTAAAGACCTCGTGCGCTTTGAAACCGTCAACAATGATTGGAGTGTAACCAGCCCCCCCTCCCCCCCCCCGCGCCCATCATTTCCCCAGACACATCCAATCAAAATTTTGAGATAGCCATTTTGTTCAGCGTAGTTGATTTCCAAATAGAAAATATATTTTTGAGGAGGACATTCCCCCACAACCCTCAGGGCAAGGGTTTTAAGTTATGCCCTAGGGGCATATAAGGTTTTATAGAAGGCGGTGTCGTAGAATCTTCAAAACAGGCTCATTCGATTGGAAATTAAAGGGCTAGTGCCCTTTTTAATAGTCAAAAATGACTGGAGGGCAATTCGCCCCCCCCACGCCCATCATCTCCCCAAACACATCCAATCAAAATTTTCAGATAGTCATTTTGTTCAGCGTAGTTGATTTCCAGATAGAAAATATATTTTTGAGGAGGACACTCCCCCACAACCCTCAGGGCACGGGTTTTAAGTTATGCCCTGGGGGCATATAAGGTTTTTATAGAAGATGTTGTCGTAGAAACTTCAAAACAGGCTCAATCGATTGGAAATTAAAGGGCTAGTTCCCTCTTTAATAGTCGAAAGTGATTGGAGGGCAACTAGCCACCCACGGCCATCATTTCCCAAAACACATCCAAACAAACTTTTCAGACAGCCATTTTGTTCTGCTTAGTTGATTTCCACATAGAAAATATGTTTTTGAGGAGGACACTCCCCCAGAAACTTCAGGGCAAGGGTTTTAAGATATGCCCTAGGGGCGTATAAGGTTTTTATAGAAGGCGTTGTCGTAGAAACTTCAAAACAGGCTCATTCGATTGGAAATTAAAGGGCTAGTGCCGTTTTTAATAGTCGAAAGTGATTGGAGTGCAACCAGCCCCCCCCCCACGGCCATCATTTCCCCAAACATTTCCCCAATCAAAATTTGCAGATAGCCATTTTGTTCAGCTTAGTTGATTTCCAGATATAACATATGTTTTTGAGGAAGACACTCCCCCAGAAACCTCAGGGCAAGGGTTTTAAGATATGCCCAGGGGGCATATAAGGTTTTTATAGAAGTCGTTGTCGTAGAAACTTAAAAAAGGGCTCATTCGATTGGAAATTCGAAGGGATAGTGCTCTTTTTGATAGTCGAAAGTGATTGGAGGGCAACTAGCCCCCCCCCCGTCAACCATCATTCCCCCAAACATATCCAATCAAAATTTTGAGATAGCCATTTTGTTCAGCGTAGTTGATTTTCAGATAGAAAACATGTTTTTGAGGAGGACGATCCCCCACAACCCTCAGGGCAAGGGTTTTAAGTTATGCCTTGGGGGCATATAACGTTTTTATAGAAGGTGTTGTCATAGAAACTTCAAAAAGGCTCATTCGATTGGAAATTCAAAGGGATATTGCCCTTTTTAATAGTCAAAAGTGGTTGGAGGGTCACTAACCCCCCCCCCCCCAACGCCCATCATTCCCCCAAACACATCCAATCAAAATTTTGAGATATCCATTTTGTTCAGCGTAGTTTATTTCCAGATAGAAAATATGTTTTTGAGGAGGACAATCCCCCACAACCCTTAGGGCAAGGGTTTTAAGTTATTCCCTGGGGGCATATAAGGTTTTTATAGAACGTGGTGTCGTAGAAACTTCAAAAAAGGCTCATTCGATTGGAAATTCTGAGGGCTAGTGCCCTTTGTAATAGTCTAAAGTGATTTGAGGGCAACTAACCCCCCTCTCACGCCCACCTTTTCCCCAAACAAATCCAATCAAAATTTTAAGACAGCCTTTTATTAAACGTAGTTTTAAGTTCTGGAAATTAGGCCTTTGAGGATTTACAACTCCCCCAAATCCCTCAGGGCAAGAGTTGTAATTTAAGGATTTTCCGAATCCTTCATATTATTTCTTATGGAAGGGATGCTCGTATAAACTTTAGAGAGGGCTCATTTATTGAAAATTGAAAGTTCTTGTTCACTTTTTAAGAGTCAAAAGAGATTGAAGGGCAACTAGCCTCTCTCCCTCGTCCACGCCCTAAATGCATCAGATAAAAATTTTAAGATAGATATTTTGTTAAAATAGTTCAAAGTTCTGATAAAAGAAAACTCCAGTGTCAACACAGCCCACCCGGGGTCCAGAGGGTAGGCGTTGTAGGTTATGCCCTGGGGCATAACTTACTAATGGGGGTTTATAACTTAAGGGAAGGGGTTTTTTATGGGAATAACACATAGGAAATCTATTATAATTATCCAATTATAAGGTTAAAATACATACTCTGTGATAGATGCAAAATTGCTTTGGCACACAAATTCCTGTTTAGGTCAATTCCAAACAGTCGTGATCCCTTTGTGTCAGCAAGTGAAATGGTCTAAGCCCCCTATTGGAGCTATTTTTTCAATCCATTCATTGTTTTCAATCGCTGTCCACAAGTTACGCAAGCTGTTTATTGTTCATATATAAGGTTTTTATCAAAGAGGTAATCGTATAGACTTTGAAAAAGCCTCATTCGATTTAAATTGAAAGTTCTAGATCCGTTTTCTAGAGTCAAGAATAATCGGACAGTAAGCACCCCCCCCCCATGCCATAAAAACTTAAAACTTTTTGCAATCGAAAACTAAAAAAATTAATTAAAAAAAAATCCCGAAAAAGAAGTTTTTCAAAGAAAAATAAAGATCATATTAAACTTAAGATAAGGAGATACAAATACCTGTTAAATTCAAACTCAAAACGACCAGAAATTACTATTAAAGAATAGATGAAACCCAAAACGAACAGAAATTAAATAAACAATCATAGCAAAAAACATACAACAAATAATAATATAAATGAATAAATAGATCTTAAAGCGAGTAATGCTTAGATTCAATGTGAAAATCAAGCTTAAAACGAAAACAAATATTTTGCTATTAAAGTATAAATGAAACTTAAAACGAACAGAAATTAAATAACAATCAATGAGAACAAAAACACAATATATATTAATGTAAATGAATAAATAAATTTTAAAACGAGTGAAACTTAAATTGAATATGCAAATCAAGTTTGAATCGAATAAAAATAACTACAAACAAGAGTTTGGGTATCGCCTCACTGCAGAAGCCTAAAACCTACTGCGTCATTGGCGCTTTACTGAAAACAATTCTTTGAAATATTTTCACTTTTGTAACTTTAAGAAATCAAAAATTAATTAAGATTTTAGGGAATCAATATCAGCATATGTATATTAAATTGCAAGTGGTGGAACACACCAAAACTTGACGTTTTATTATATTTTGGTGTTTCATACAAGAAAAGGCATGTTCCACAAAGTTGGAGTTGCAGTTATACGCTCAAAAAGAAATACCTAGAAGCCAAAGAATTTTTTCACTACAAAGTAACACAAATAGTTACAAAAAATGGCAGAGTTAAAAAAAAATGGCAAAACTATATTAGTCTCGAACAGTCACGGAAAGTATAAACGAAATCAAATTGGATATTAAATATATAATGATATTAATTGTTGAAAGATCCATAAGTTCAAGATTTTTTTTCACTGTAATTTTTATTTTTATTTTCAATGCTGTAAGAACTGGAAAATAATAAATTTGTAATATACAAGTAATTCGTTTTCAGTGAAGCACCAATGACGCAGAAGGCTTTAGGTTTTTACTGTTAAAGAAGGGGGCAGTATCCAAATTTTGCTTGTAGTGAAACTATATTTGTCTTGACCAATCTTGAAAAGAACTAATATATTAAACTGAATATTTGATGCATAATGATATTAATTGCTAAAAGCTCTTCAGTTCAAAATTTTACTATAATTTTAATATTTATTTTCAATATTAAGTACAAAAGAAAACATTTGTAATATAATTCGTTTTCAGTAAAGCGCCAATGACGCAGTAGGTTTTAGGCTTCTGGAGTGAGACAATACCCAAGATCTTTGTAGTTATTTTTATTCGATTCAAACTTGATTTGCATATTCAATTTAAGTTTCACTCGTTTTAAGATTTATTTATTCATTTACATTAATATATATTGTGTGTTTGTTCGCATTGATTTTATTTAATTTCTGTTCGTTTTAAGTTTCATTTATACTTTAATAGCAAAATATTTGTTTTCGTTTTAAGCTTGATTTTCATATTCAATCTAAGCATTACTCGCTTTAAGATCTATTTATTCATTTATATTATAACTTGTTGAATGTTTTTTGCTATGATTGTTCATTTAATTTCTGTTCGTTTTGGGTTTCATTTATTCTTTAATAGTAATTTCTGGTCGTTTTGGGTTTGAATTTAACAGGTATTTTTATATACTGAGCTTAAGTTTAAAATGGTCTTTACTTTTCTTTGAAAAACTCATTTTTCGGAAAGTTTTTTTTTAATTAATTTAGAGTCAAAAGTGATCGGAGGGTATATCCCATCCCCCCCAAAATCAGAAAGTTCAATAATCAGATAACAAAAACCTCTGGGTTGACACAACCCCCAAAAGCCGGGGCAAGTGTTGTAAGTTATGGCCTAGGGCGTATATTGTTTTTATGCCATGGTTTTTACAATAGCCTAAAGATCAGATAAGCCCGACACTCACTATTACTAAAAACACTTATTAATGATGTTTTATCCGGAATTTATGGAAGCTATCCCCTGTCCCCCATACCCCAATCCTCCTGCCCTTTCCCCTAAAGAAATTAAATCATTAATCATGAAAGCTGACCTCTGGTTCTTCCTCCATGGCTCGACCTCCAGCGCAAAAAACAATAACAAAAACTTATTAGCGATATCTTATTCCTGAACCCCTGGCCTTACCTCCCCTCCACAATAAACCTTATTAATGATTTATTATTCGAAAATTCATGGAAGATGACCAGTGGTCCTCCCTCCATGGCCCGACTCCCCCCTCCAAAGAAACTTATCAACGATATTTTATTCCAAAAATAATGGTAGCTGACTCCTGACCCTCTCTCCGTGGCTTGACCCCCCCCCCCCCTCACCTTAAAAAATTATTGACGTATATTATTCAAAAATTATAGGAACTCCTCCCTGGTCCTCCATAGTCCGACCCCCTCCCCCCCCTCAAAAAAATATATATTAGCGATATATTATTCCAACACTTATTGGAGCGGACCCCCGACCCTCCTTGGTCCGATCCTCCTCCCTCCTCAAAAAAAAATATCAATAATAAATCATGGGAGCTAATCCCTGGTCCTCCTTCTATGGCCCAACGCCGCCTAAAAACCAAACTTAATAGCGATATTTTATTAAAAAAACAATTAAGAGCTGACCCATAGCCCTCACTCAATGTCCCAACCCCTCCCCCCACACAAAATTTATTAGCTCTAGACCTATTTTATTTCAATAATATGACCCCCAGCCCTGTATCAAAATAGGAAATTTTTAAAACTTTAAACAATGGCAATCGAAAACGAACAGAAATTAATTAAAAACCTTCCCGAAAAAGAATTTTTTCTAAACAAAGTAAAGGCCATATTAAACTTAAAATCAGAAGAAATAGAAATGTATAACAACTGAAACTTAAAACGACCAGAAATTACTATTAAAAAATAAATGAAACCCAAAACGAACAAAAATTCAATAAACAATTATAGCAAAAAAACATTAATTAGAATATGCAAATAAAGCTTAAAATAAACAAAAATGTTTTGCTATTGAAATATCAATGAAACCCAAAACGAACAAAAAATAAATAAACAATAATAGCAAACAAACATACAATAAGTACCAATATAATGAATAAATAAATCTTAAAATGAGTGAAACTTAAATTGAATATCCAAATCAAGCTTGAAGCGAATAAAATCACTAAAAGCAAGATCTTGGGTATTATCTCCTTCTCTCCTAGTAAAAGTCTAAGACCTACTGCATCATTGGCGCTTTACTGAAAACAAATTGTTTACAAATATTTTCTTTTGCACTTATTACAACAATGAAAATAAACATGAAAATTACAGTAAAACTAAATTCTTAACTGATGAGCTTTTATTAATTAATATCATTATATATAAAATATTGAGTTTAATTTTACTACATTTTTCCGAGGCTGTTCAGTTCCACTACAAGCTCAAGTTTGGGTACTGCTCCCTTCCCTAACTATAAAAGTCTAAGGCCTACTGCGTTATTGGTGCTTCACTGAAAACACAAATATTTTCTTTTCCAGTTATTACAGCAATGAAAATGGAAATAAAATTACAGTGAAATAAAATCTTGAACTGATGGTTCTTCTAATGACACAGTAAGTTTTAGACTTTTACAGTGAGAGAAGGAGGCAATACCCAAACTCTAGTTTGTAGTGATTTTTGTTCTTTTCAGGCTGGTTTTGCATATTCAATTTAAGTTTCACTCGTTTTAAGATTTATTTATTCATTTTTATTAGTACCTATTGCATGTTTGTTTACTATAATTGTTTATTTAATTTCTGTTTGTTTTGGGTTTCATTTATGCTTCAATAGAAAAATATATTTATTCGTTTTAAGCTGAATTTGCATATTCAAATTAAGATTTAATCGTTTTAAGATTTATTTATTCATTTATATTAGTATCGGTTGTTTGTTTTTTTGCTGAGATTGTTCATTTAATTTCTGTTAATTTTGGGTTTCATTTATTCTTTAATAATAATTTCTGGTCGTTTTGAATTTGAGTTATTGTAGGTCTATATTTCTTCTGATCTTAAGTTTAATATGGCCTTTACTTTTCTTTGTAAAACTTCGTTTTCGGAAAGTTTTTTTTAATTAATCAAAACAAAAGAGGTCATTATCGCTGTTACTCATTCAAAGGATGTTTCTCTTATTCTGTAAGGTATTCCAATTGATTTTCTACCATATGCTGCAATCTGTAGCTTTTTTTCCGGAATATGACCTCGTTCTTTCTCCCTTTAGTATGACCTTGTTCTTCTATTTTACAACTTTTACATCATTGTTGGCTGTGAACTACAATTTTAACGTCATTAATTATCTTATATATGAAAATGCATAAAAAAAATTGATTTAGGGGTCTCGGATAAGGTGATTCCAATTAAAAAAATATTAAATATTTAAATAAAAAATATAAAATATTAAATAAAAAATATTAAATAAAAAAAACAAGTTTTTTTTTAACTGAAAGTAAGGAACGATGTTAAAACTTAAAACGAACAGAAATTATTCCATATATGAAAGGGGCTGTCCCCTCCTCAAGGCCTTGCTCTTTACGCTAAAGTTTTTTATTTAAAAAAAATAGAGTTGTGAGATAGTCAAGTTTTAGCGTAAAGCGCGAGGCATTGAGGAGGGGACAGCCCCTTTCATATACGGAATAATTTCTGTTCGTTTTAAGTTTTAACGTCGCTCTTTACTTTCAGTTAAAAAAACTTGTTTTTATTTAATTTTTGAACGTTTTTGAATTAATGCAGGTTTTGATTTTGGCTCACCGTACATGAATAATTAAAACAAAATTTGCATATTAATTTTACTTTTATTTGGTTAAATGGCTTTCTCGAAAGTTGTTTAATTTAATTTACGCAACGAACTTCTATATTCAAAGATTTTTAATACATATATTAGGAGGTTCGCCCCCTAGTCAATACCTTGCTCTTTAAGCTAAAGTTCGAGTTTTGTTCCAACTCTTTAAAAATGACCCCTTAATCACAAAGGCCGTTAGTTACAATAAATAGCTCTTATGAAAGTACTAAAAAATCTTTGGCTTAAAGAGTGAGGTATTGACTAGGGGGTGAACCTTATCACATACGTAATATTTTATGTTCGTTTTAAGTTTTGATGTTGCTCCTTACTTTCAGTTGAAAAACTTGTTTTTTTTTTTAATTTCTGATCTCTTTCTTTAATAATACTGGGAAATCCTTCACCCCCTTCATAGCAATGTCCCTTACCCCATGGAAACTTCCTTCGTGGAAATATCCTCCCAAATAAACCCCGACCCGCCCCCCACCTACCAGAAAAAATCCCCCCTGAAAACGTCTGTATGCTTCCCAATAACGAATACTATATGTTAACATTGGGCAAAGTTCATAAATTTCAGCCTTCCTCCCGGGGACTTCGGGGGATTAAATCATCATAAAAGACATAGTTATCATATTTTCAACCATTTTGAACAAAATGGCTATCTCAAAATTTTGATCGGGTGACTTTGGGAAAAAAATGAGCGTGGGAGGGCGCCTAGTTGCCCTCGATTTTTTTGGTCATTTAAAAAGGGCACTAGAAATTTTAATTTCCGTTCCGATGAGCCCTCCTGCGATATTCTAGGAACACTGGGTCGATACGATCACGCCTGGGGAAAAAACAAAAAAAAAAACAAAAAAACAAATAAACACCCATCCGTGATCTTTTTTCTGGCAAAAAATGCAAAATACCCCATTTTTGTAAATATGTGCTTGAAACATCTAGAGTAAGGTTTTCTGATACGCTAAATATGATGGTGTAATTTTCATTAAGGTTCTGTAACTTTTAGGGGGTCTTTCCTCCTTTTTTCTAAAATCAGCCAAATTTTCTCAGGCGTGTAACTTGATGGGTAAGACTAAACTTTATGAAACTTATATATTTGAAATCAGCATTAAAATCTGATTCTTTTGATGTATCTATTGGCATCAAAATTCCAATTTTTAGAGTTTCGGTTACCATTGAGCCGGGTCGCTCCTAACTTACAGTTCGTTACCACGAACTGTTTGATCTTCATCAGATGCTTTTGTCCTGTAAAACTCCATATTTTAGAATCAACTGAGTGATTCATTCCAGAGGATTACATATCAAAACTTTAAAGTATATCAAACACAATGATTATTTGTGTCTAATATGTTTTTTGGTAGAGCAACCAAAAGGGTATGGGAGGCAGACTGGTATCCCTTCGATCACTTTAGTTATTAAAAATGGAAGAAGAGTTCTTGGAGAGGCCTCTCTTTTTTGCCTCACCTGAATTGGTCAAGATGTGTTCTGGTCATCTAAAAGCCTAACTCTTCAATTACCTCTTTCGTTATATTAAATTACTTAAAAAAAACAGTCAATTTTCTTGCATCGGGCTCACTTCCTCAAGAAACGTAACTAAGACACTAGCCCAAATATCGCAAAAAAATTAATAATATTCGTTAAGTTGTTTACACTCATTCAAAGGATATTAGTCTTATTCTGCAAGGTATTCCAATTGATCTTCTTTCATATGCTGCAATCTGTAGTTTTTTTCCTGGAAAATGACCTCGTTCTTTCTCCCCTTAGTATGACCTTGTTCTTGCATATTATACCTTCTATGTCATTTGTGGCTGTTAACTACGATTATTGTGTCATTAATTATCTTCCATATTTAAATGCAGTTTTTCTTTTTTTAGAAAAATTTATTTGGGGGTCCCGGACAAGGTGATTCCAATGGTGTACCTTATTAGGGGTTTCATGCTATATATTTTTTTTAATACTACTGTCCGTAGATGGTCCTCTTCTATGGTGCATCTACAACAACAACCCCGATCATTACCTTTAAATATCTTCCTTAGATGGTTTTTAGCTATAAAACTCCATAGAATTAAAAAAAACATAATATAAATACAGCATTTAAATCAGGACAAACTATAAGCTCTTTGTTAAATAAAGGGAAAGACAAGGTACCGAGAAATTTACAAAGGGGAGTATACAGAATTCCATGCTCTTGTGGTAAATTTTATGTGGGAAGAATACAACAGATTTTAGAAAATAGGCTACAGCAACACAAGAATGCCATGCAAAATAAAACACCGGAAACGTTTGAGTCAGCTCTTGCAGAACATGTTTACAATTTTCCTCATCACAGTATTTTATTTGATCAAACAAAAATAGTAGATACGTCTGTAGGACTTATACAAAGCTTCAGGGAAATTATAGAAATAAAAAAGATAATATATGGGGGTATTAGTATCGATAGAGATGAAGGGGAATTTAGGATCAATTCAATTTATAATAGTTAAATTTAAAAGCAGGTAAGATTTTCAACCAGTACTGATTTTAATAATAGTTCCGAAACGAAAGATGACCTTTCGAACAAAGGTCAGACTGGGTTAAATGCTGGGAAAAGTAAACGAACTGCAGCTAAGCTTGCAAGCAAACGAATCCGTTCAATTTATAATTCAAACATTGGGTGATGAGCTTGTGATGTCTAATTAGGGGTTATCGGCCGGGGGTTAGCTGACCTTTATTGTTTCGGTTAAAGTATAAATATATTCTTCATTTTTTGATAGATTTCCATTTATATACTGTGAGGAGGCGTGTTTCAATCAATATTATTTGAAAAAAAACTACGTTTTCTAAAGAGTTAAAGAGGCTGAGTCACAAGTTCGAACCTTAAAACGTACAGAGAAACTGAAATTAAGGAGCGACATTAAAACTTAAAACGAACAGAAATTATTTCGTATATGAAAGGGGCTGTGCCCTCCTCAACGCCTCGCTCTTTACGCTAAAGTTTTTATTGTTTAAAAAAAAGAGTTGTGAGAAAATCAAACTTTAAGGTAAAGAGCGAGGCGTTGAGGAGGGCATAGCCCCTTTCATATACGGAATAATTTCTGTTCGTTTTAAGTTTTAATGTCGCTCCTTAATTTCAGTTTAAAATTTTTTTTTATTTAAAGGCTACGAAAGCGGGGGTTTGGGGGGCGGCAGCCCCCCAACTGTACCTTCTAACCCCTGTACGTTTTAAGGTCCGAACTTGTGAGTCAGCCTCTTTAACTCTTTAGAAAACATAGTTTTTTTTCAAATAATTTCTGCACGTTTTCGTACAGTTTATTACTTATTATTGCTTGACTAACTGTTAGATGATTGTGTATTATTCTTTTCTTTCTTGACAGGGTGTTTTAAGGGTCGACCTTGTAACTCAGCCTCTTTAACTCTTTAGAAAACGTATTTTTTTTCAAATAATTTAAAAAAGAAACTGAGTTTCTTTTTTAAACTTTAAATTCAGTATATAAAAAGTTTCCTCTGACGGGGAATCGAACCCGGGTCTTCCGCCTGACAGTCAGGCGTATCGACCGCTGCACTAAAGAGACACAATTTTAATTATATTTTTAGTATGTGGAATCTGTTTTTGACGCAAACAAATCCCCACAAAACTTGATATTTGGTTTTTGGAAAACAGGGAAGGAGTGATCAGATTGAGCTGAAATTTCGAGGATAAGCTTCCAGGCCCCAGAAAAGCTTATCCTTTAAATTTCAGCCCGATCAGACAACGTTAAAGGGGGGCTGTGGTGAGAAAAATTAACATGGGATCTTATAGGAAAACGAGGTTTTTCGTAAATGTAAATTCGGGGGATAATTTTTTAGGTCTGAAAATATCAAAAGGTCCTAAAAGGTCGAATTCTGCTTCGAATGAGTCCTCATTCACCCGGATCAGCTGCCAACTGTGGCGTGTAGGCGTGGCTAACAAGAAAAAAAAATGAACTTTAAGCGGCTATATTTGGTTTTTGGAAAACAGGAAGGAGTGATCGGATTGAGCTGAAATTTCGAGGATAAGCTCTCGTGCCCTAGAAAGTCCTAACCTCTAAATTTCAGCCCAATCGAACAAGGTTAAAGGGGAGCTGTGGTCGGAGAGTCGAAACTTCCGGCCCACTTTTACCCATGAAGATAAAGTTGGAGGGGGGTGAAGTTTTGCACGTTTCTTAGTTTGAGCTTGGGCTACAAAATGCGATTTCCGCTGTCTTGCGACCGCTAGGACCGGAAATCGCTTAACATTGTGGTGGGTCGCCTCTTTATAGAGGCACAAGTGTGCCTCCTTGATAGACATTCGGTTTTGTTTATACGCCAGTGAATGAAAGTGTTTATTTAATATGTGAGTTTTGTTTCCTATTTATTTATAGTTTTTCTTTTGCTTGTTTAGTAAGGTTCTTAAAAAGAACATTTTTTGTTTAATTTTCTTCTTTCTTTTTTTTCCGTTGAGAAAAGCTCCCTGACGTGGGGCCGAAATATTCGGAGTATTTTTGTTTAATTAAGTATTTATTTTATTGTATTCACTGCTTTATCAAACAGTTCGTGGTAACGAACTGTAAGTAAGGAGCGACCCGGCTCAATGGTAACCGAAACTCTAAAAAGCGGAATTTTGATACCAATACATACATAAAAAGAATCAGATTTTAATTCTGATTTCAAATATATAAGTTTCATCAATTTCAATTTTACCTATCAAAAGTTACGCGCCTGAGAAAATTTGGCTTATTTTCGAAAAAAGGAGGAAAGACCCCCTAAAAAATATAGAACCTTAATGAAAATCACACCATCATATTCAGCGTATCAGAGAACCCTACTGTAGAGGTTTCAAACTCCTATCTAAAAAAATGTGAAATTTTAAATTTTTTGCCACAATAAAGATAACGGTTGCGTTTTTTTTTTTTTTTTTTTTTATTTGTTTGTTTTTTTGTTGTTTTTTTTCTTTTCCCCAGGGGTGATCATATCAAACCAGTCGACATAGAATATCGTGAGAGGGCTCAACAGAACGGAAATTAAAATTTCTAATGCCATTTTTAAGTGACCAAAATATTGAGAGCCAGAAGGACCCCTCCCACGCTCATTTTTTCCCAAAGTCACCCGATCCAAACTTTGAGAGAGCCATTTTGTTCAGCATGTTCGAAAATATGATAACTATGTCTTTTAGGATGACTTAATCCCTTGAATCCCCCAGGAGGAGGGCTGAAAGTTATGAACTTTACCCAATGTTAACATATAGTATTGGTTATTTGGACCCGGCTGAATGGTAAACGAAACTCTAGAAAACGGTATTTTGATACAGATAGATACATCAAAAGAATTGGATTTTAATGCTGATTTCAAATAAATAAGTTTCATCGATTTTAATCCTACCCATCAAAAGTTACGCGCCAGAGAAAATTTCGCTGATTTTCGAGAAAAGGGGGAAAGACCCCCTAAAAGTTATGGAACCTTAATGAAAATCACACAATCATATTCCACGTATCAGAGAACACTACTGTAGAAGTGTAAAGCTCTTATCTACAAAAATGTGGAATTTTGCATTTCTTGCCAGAAGAAAGATCACGGGTGCGTGTTTATTATTTTTTTTTTCCCCAGGGGTGATCGTATCGACCCAGTGGTCCTAGGATGTCTTGGGAGGGCTCATTGGAATGGAAGTTAAAAGTTCTACTGCCCTTTTTTAGTGACCAAAAAAAAATGGAGGGCAACTAAGCCCCCTCCCACGCTCATTGTTTTCCCAAAGTCACCTGATCAAAATTTTGAGATATCCATTTTGTTCAGCATATTCGAAAATATTATAAGTATATCTTTTAGGAGGACTTAATCCCCCGAAGTTCCCAGGAGGAGAGCTGAAAGTTATGAACTTTACCCAATGTTAACATATAGTATTGGTTATTGGGAAGTATACAGTACAGACGTTTTCAGGGAAGATTTTTCCTGGTAGTGAGGAGGGGGGGGGGTCGGGCAGGGACTTACGCAGGGAGGGAGGCCTTTGGGCCCGGGCCCCCCCAAAATCTCACTATCGCTAATTTGCATATTAATTTTACTTTTGTTTGGTTTAATGGCTTTCTCGAAAATTAATTTTATTTACGAACGTTTTTATTAGTAATAAATATACGTAACTGACGAATTAACTTACGCAACGAACTTCTATATTCAAAGCTTTTTAATACGTATATTAGGGGGTTCACCCCCTAGTCAATGCCTTGCTCTTTAAGCTAAAGTTCGAGTTTTGTTCCAACTCTTTAAAAATGACCCCTTAATCACAAAGGCCGTTAATTAGAATAAATAGCTCTTATGAAAGTACTAAAAAATCTTTGGCTTAAAGAGTGAGATATTGACTAGGGGGTGAACCTTATCACATACGTAATATTTTCTGTTCGTTTTAAGTTTTGATGTTGCTCCTTACCTTTGAATGAAAAACTTGTTTTTTTTATTTAATTTCTGATCCCTTTCTTTAATAATGCTGGGAAATCCTTCACCCCCTTCATAGCAATGTCCCTTCCCCCATGGAAACTTCCATCATGGAAATATCCTCCCAAATTACCCTCGATCCGCCCCTCACCTACCAGAAAAAATCCCCCCGGAAAACGTCTGTATATTTCCCAATAACGAATACTATATGTTAACATTGGGCAAAGTTCATAAATTTCAGCCCTCCTCCCGGGGACGTCGGGGGATTAAGTCATCATAAAAGACATAGTTATCATATTTTCAACCATGTTGAACAAAATAGCTATCTCAAAATTTTGATCGGGTGACTTTGGGAAAAAAGTGAGCGTGGGAGGGGGCCTAGTTGCCCTCCATTTTTTTGATCATTTAAAAAGGGCACTAGAACTTTTAATTTCCGTTCCGATGAGCCCTCCCGCGATATTCTAGGAGCACTGGGTCGATCACGCCTGGGAAAAAAACAACAAAAAACAAAAAACAAAAAAACAAATAAACACCCATCCGTGATCTTTCTTCTGGCAAAAAATGCAAAATTCCCCATTTTTGTGAATAGGTGCTTGAAACATCTACAGTAGGGTTCACTGATACGCTGAATATGATGGTAGAATTTTCATTATGGTTCTGTATGTTTTAGGGGGTCTTTCCTCCTTTTTTCTAAAATCAGCCAAATTTTCTCAGGCGTGTAACTTGATGGGTAAGACTAAACTTATATATTTGAAATCAGCATTAAAATCTGATTCTTTTGATGTATCTATTGGTATCAAGATTCCGTTTTTTAGAGTTTCGGTTACCACTGAGCCGGATCGCTCCTAACTTACAGTTCGATACCACGAACTGTTTGATCTTCATCAGATGCTTTTGTCCTGTAAAACTCCATATTTTAGAATCAACTGAGTGATTCATTCCAGGAGGATTACATATCAAAACTTTAAAGTATATCAAACACAATGATTATTTGTGTCTAATATGTTTTTTTGGTAGAGCAACCAAAAGGGTATGGGAGGCAGACTGGTATCCCTTCGATCACTTTAGTTATTAAAAATGGAAGAACAGTTCTTGGAGAGGCCTCTCTTTTTTGCCTCACCTGAATTGGTCAAGATGTGTTCTGGTCATCTAAAAGCCTAACTCTTCAATTACCTCTTTCGTTATATGAAATTACTTTTAAAAAAAACCAGTTAATTTTCTTGCAGCGGATCCACTTCCTCAAGAAACGTAACTAAGACACTAGCCTCAATATCGCAAAAAAATTAATAAAATTAGTTAAGTTGTTTACACTCATTCAAAGAATATTAGTCTTATTCTGCAAGGTATTCCATTTGATTTTCTTTCATATGCTGCAATCTGTAGCTTTTTTCCCGGAATATGACCTCGTTCTTTCTCCCCTTAGTATGACCTTGTTCTTGTATATTATACCTTCTATGTCATTTGTAGCTGTTAACTACGATTATTGCGTCATTAATTAACTTCCATATGTAAATGCAGTTCTTCTTTTTTTAGAAAAATAGATTTGGGGGTCCCGGATAAGGTGATTCCAATGGTGTACCATATTTGGGGTTTCATGCTATATATTTTTTAATACTACTGTCCGTAGATGGTCCTCTTCTATGGCGCATCTACAATAACAACCCCGATCATTACCTTTAAATATCTTCCTTAGATGGTTTTTAGCTATAAAACTCCATATTTTAGAATCATCTGAGTGATTCATCACTGGAGACTTACTTATCTAAACTTTAAAATATATCAAACAGAATGATTATATCAAATGTTGGTTTAATATGTTTGGTGGTAGGACAACTAAAAGTGTATGGGAGGTGGACTGGTATCCTTCCAATCTCTATAGTTTACAAAAATGAATATTTTTTAGAGAGGCCTTTCTTATTTGCCTCGCCTGAAATGGTCAACATGTGTTCTGGTCTACTAGCAGCCTAACTCTTCCATTAGCTCTTTCATTATAAAAAATTACTTTCAAAAAACCAGTCAATTTCCTTGCATTGGATTCCATTCTGCAAGAGACATCAGTAAAACACTATTCCCAATGTTGCATAAAGATTAATTCAGTTTGCTAAATTGTTTACATATTTTATGAAATATGCCACCAAAATTAGCTTACGAAACTTTATTAGTTTACTGATTACAAATTACGGCATAATATTAAAATATATATATCCAATTCAAAATTTCTCAAGCATATATTTCATGATTAGTTATTATTTCACACTATTCAAAATACAATAAGTGAATTATGACTAATTTCTAGGTATATAATATCATAAAACCTACAAATGTTTATCTATTATCGAACGAACAGCACATTGGCTAAAGAACTCTCTCCCTGAGATGGAAGATTGAAGTTGAATCACTCAATAGTAACGAAATAACGATAAAGATAGTAACAGTATCTAGACATTAACGTAGTAATTTACGAGTAACGATATAAATAACAATATTAACGATAAAATTCATTTGTAAATTTGAGCAATTTACACGGTTTTGAGATTACCTTTTTCATATCCAGTCACTATTTTGTAAGTGTTTTTAAAATTCATTTACATTTGTTTTTTATTGACATTTGTCGCATCATCAACAATTAAAAATGCAATTTTTCGTAAAAATCCATTTTATTCTAAAAATTACTTCTGCTTACAAAAGTGACTAGATGTAGCAATGTCCTTTAAAATGAGCCATTAACTCTCGTGACACATCAGTGTCAAAAAGTGATTTTCCTTGTTTTTCAAGGCCGGGGACTGTAGTTCTTCAGTATTCAGTTTTTGATCATGCTGATCCAATAGTACAGTTTTTGTTTCGATCAGAAGCCAATATTAAGGGATTTAGTTTTTTTTTCAAAACCACCATAGTTTTCTTTTCATTATTTTACATTATCAGATTGCAATTTTGTCTCAATAATCAGTTTTTTTTTTCAAAACGAATTTTTTAACTTTTGGTTACTTTGGGCTGCTGTTTACCTTCTACTAGGTTACAGCTAGAGCCACAACCATGATAGTGTTTTTGTTGGAAAAGAAATGAATATTTTAAATATTTTCTGTTTTGTTCTACCAGAATCTATAGTTTGGCTTACTATCGTAATGTTCGAGAAATTTTATACACAAATTAAAATAATATAGATACTTTAGAAAATTTGGACACTCATACCTGTGGCTCACTCGTCACTCTTCTTTCTGGGACTGTGGTCCAGAAAGTGATAAGGAACAATTTGAAACACAGGCAGAGAGCTAAAGGGAACAAAATCAGTGATATAATGTAGAAAATCCAAACAAACACAACTCAGAATGCTGGGGTTTTGGACCAGGCTTCTATCGTGTTAAGATATGTAAAGGACAAAGAAATACACAAACAGGTTCTTGCTGCCGTACCTGCCCAATTTTCCAGTGGCAAGGGTTTGAGCAAACCTCTACAAGGGAAAATCAAAGAACATTGACTTAAGTACGAAAATATAGCTGGGGAATCGTTTGACAGCACTTATAACATGAGGGGCAAATTTAATGGACTTCTTTCCCGTACTAAAAACCAAATTCCAAATATCTGGCGTCTATATCTGGTGCTACAATCACGTTCTAAACCGTTGCGTCGTTGATTTTTGAATTGAAACAAGGGCGAGGAATCTCTTCGGCACCATGAACAGAATTTTATGTTTCTTTGCTGTGTCGCAGAAACAAATAGGCCTGTGGCAACAACAAGTAGAGAACAAAAAAGAAGGACAGTCGAAGTTGAAAATATATTTCAGAAAATCAATGAAACTTGTTGGTGGGTAAAATAGAAGTCATTTGTTTGGATGTTTTCTAGTGACGATTGCCTGTACTTAAGTGCAGACCACACTCTGTCCTCAGTGAAAAAGTGCAGTTCTTTCGACTCAAAAACTGCATATGAAACCGAGTCACTGCTGAGTAAGCTTACGGAGTACAAAACAATTCTAATCACTCGCTTGTTTCTTGCTGTATTTTATTCATTTACCCTTTTTCCAGGTATCTCCGGACAAAAGAATTGGAATTTTTGACGGCTGGGAACATGATTGATACAGCAAGAAAGGATTTAGAGAGCATTTCCTTCGAAAGTGTCAAAGAAAATACTTCCAAGTTCGTTTCAAAGATGGGCCTAGGACTTTCTAGATACCACTTCAATGGACCTTAAAATTAGCTCAGAACTACCGGCTTGTCTTGTTGCCAAGAAGAAGTGCATGCTGGGAGAAAGAGTAAAAGATTTTTGACATGAAGATCCGGAACAGAGATTTCGAGTTGAAATGTTCAGGTTAGTAATTGACCAAATAACAACAAGCCTGAAAGAAGGCATCAGATAGCTAATTTCTGACGTATCTTTCTTGCAGCCCACCACATCCAACCTCGTGCGTCGACGTTAAATGCCAGAGTCAGCCCTTTGAAACGCTAAAGAGATGGCAAAGGTTTCTCGTGAGGAGCTGAGGTCACAGCTGAAAAGCTTTGCCTCAATTTATGACAAAATTATTTTGACGGGTCGTAAAAATATCCGAGATAGGCCCAGTGCAGAATATAAGGATGGACTTAAACTTGGAGCTGAATGTGGAGAGGCTGAGGTGCTAGATTCTACTTTCTGCATTTCGTGCAACAACTGCATAATTTGTGCGGGCTGAAATTTTTATCATAGGCAGCGTAATAGCGTTACCTAAGTTAAAGCAATGTGGGCACAATGTATTAATTGTTTATTTATTTATTTTTTTGGTTGTTTAGACCAGGGCATTTAATACCGAAGGAATTGTCGTAGAAAATTCGAAAAGGGCTCATTTGACTGGAAATTGAAAGTGCTAGTGGTCTTTTCAATTTTAAAAAGTAATTGGATGACAACTAAATCCCCTCCCACGCCCAGCATTTCCCCAAACAGATTCAACCAAAACTTTGAGATAGCAAATTTATTTAACGCAGTTGAAAGATCCGGAAATTATGTTTTTAAGGATGACACCCCCTAGAGCCTTCAGGGCAAGAGCTGTAAGTTATGCCGTGGGGGCATATAAGTTTTATATAGAAAGAGTGATCGTATAAACTTCAGAAGGGGCTCATTGGATTGCTAATCAGAAGTTTCAGTGCCATGTTTGAGATTCAGAGTGATCGAAGGGTGGATACCCCCGCTCACCTCGTATTTTCTCGAAATGTGTCTGATAGAAATTTTGAGATGACCATTTGTTGTCGTAGAAACATAAAAAAAGGCACATTTGATTCGAAATTGAAAGGGCTAGTGCCATTTTAATAGTCGAAAGAGATTGGAGGGTGACTAACCCCCCTCCCACGCCCACCATTTGTAGCGATAAAAATTTTTATGGGACTGTGCTTAATTGTGGTCATAAAGATTGACCGCGTCAAATGTAATACTATGCTTTAAGGCCGTGAACTTACACCTTATAAGTTCTTCGATAGCACCACTAATAGCGCTGAGGACTGTGCCATATGTAATATTATGAGTTAAAAGTGGTGTACCGATCGCGCCAGTTCTTCCGGGTGATTTTTCTCAGGCTACCTAATAGGCTATGCAAGCTATAAAAATAATGAGAAAGTTGATTTTATGATCGCGCCACAGCAATAGGGAGTAAAGTAAATTTATGACCGCGCCACCCTCAATCATTGAGAGAAATTAAAATATATAATTATATAAATATAACCTCTTTTCCTTGGGTTATCTCGAAATCAATTACCTCTAATGTTATGTAGAGATCAGATCCCTGGGAAAGTACCTTGGAGACATACGAACTAATTACCTGTCGTGCGACTAAATACAGACATATAAAATAAAATAAACACAAATAGAAAAACAATAGATTTATTGTGACTTACATTTAGGTGTACAACAGGGCTCACTTCAATTGACGGCAAATAATAACCAAGTCTCTACAATGACTGCATAATAATTTGAATCGCAATGCCTGAATTCCAATATAATTCTGCTGATAATAATGAGAGCACGGAAAACACTTTTCTTCACTATATATACTAAGTCCTGATCATGTGCCGTGAGAGCTACCCTACGATTGGCCCAAGTCCTGAGGCGGGCCAAACTCCTTGTCCAATAATTTCTTTTAAATGTTCCTGATGATTCAAACGTTCACACACTTCTTATAACTTAGACTTCCTGCGAAACATTCTATTTAGTAGTTTTTTTTATTACCAATCTTCTCGGCGAAATTCTAAACTGAATAGCGCCCTTTTTTGTCTGAGGCTAAAATGCAATTCTTCTTTTTGCTGATTAAGAAATTTTCTTTTTTTGAAACTAGATATAAACTTAATTAGAGGAAGTAGGAATTATCTTTAGAAAGAACGAACTTTATTTTTGTATTTTAAGTATATTATATTTTATTCACGGTACACATTTCCCTAAACACATCCAATAATTTTGAGTTAGCTATTTTGTACAACGTATTTCAAAAACCCCGAAATTATGTTTTTGAGGATGACAACTCCCCTAAAGCATGACAGCTCCCTCTTAGGGCAAGGGTTATAAGTTATGCCCTGGGGCATATAAGGTTTATATAGAAAGCGTGATCGTATAAACTTCGGAGGGGGATCATTGGGTTGCTAATCAGAAGTTTTATTGCCTTTTTAGAGATTCACGAGTGATGGGAGGGTGAATACCCTCCACTTCGTATTTTCCCAATGTGCATCTGATGGAAATTTTGAGATGGCCATTTGTTGTCGTAGAAACTTTAAAAAGGGTTCTATCAACTGGAAATTAAAAGGGCTAGTGCCCTTTTTAATAGTCGAAAGTTTTTGGAGGGCAACCAACACCCCTCCCAATCCCACCATTTCCCCAAACACATCCAGTCTAAACTTTGAGATAGTCATTTTGTTCAACGTAATTGAAAGGTCCAAAAATTATATCTTTGAGGATGAACGTGAAACTGATTAATTCAATTCAGTTTGAAGACGTCTTAGAGGACGTGAAAAGAGATTCAAAGACTTTAACATCACTTTTGTCAGTGCAGTAGATTTATCCTCTTTTAGTCCAGTTATTTTGTTTTGTATCTAATCAAAATAGATATTTTGTGTTCTAATAGAAAGTCGAAAAACTCTCAGTGGTGTTAAACATCCTTCAGAAGAGGACGACTACCCTGAATATTCTTTGACCCAGATTCCATAATGCAATACCAGAGCTGAAATTTTTATCATAGGCACTATAATAGCACTATCTAAGTTAAGAGCGATTTGGGCACAATGTATTAATTGTTTTTTTTTTTTTTTTTTTTTTTTTTTTTTTTTAGACCAGGGCACTTCGTACTAAAGAAGTTGTCGTAAAAACTTCGAAAACGGTTCATTTGATTAGAAATTGAAAGGGCTAGTGCTCTTTTCAATAGTCGAAAGTGATTGGATGACAACTAAATCCCCTCCTACGCCCACCATTTTCCCAAACACATTCAACCAAAACTTTGAGCTAGCCATTCTGTTCAACGTAGTTGAAAGATCCGGAAATTATGTTTTTGAGGACGACACCCCTCCTAGAGCCCTCAGGGCAAGAGCTGTAAGTTATGCCATGGTGGCATATAAGTTTTATATAGAAAGAGTGATAGGATAAACTTCAGAAGGGGCTCATTGGATTGCTAATCAAAAGTTTAGCGCCATTTTTGATATTCAGAGTGATCAAAGGGGGATACCCCCGCATTCCTTGTATTTTCCCAAAACATGTCTGATAGAAATTTTGAGATGACCATTTATTGTCGTAGAAACTTCAAAAAAGGATCGTTCGATTGGGAATTGAAGGGGATAGTGCCCCTTATAAAAGTCAAATGTGATTGAAGGAGAACTAACCCCCCTCATACGCCCACCATTTTCCCAAACACATCAAATCAAAATTTCGAGATAGCTATTTTGTTCAACGTAATAAAAAGATCCGGAAATTATGTCTTTGTGGATGACAACCCCCCGCCACCCTCGGGGCAAGGGTTGAAAATTGTGCCCTGTGGGTAGGCTATATAAGTTTTTTTTTATAGAAAGGGTGGTCGTATAAACTTCGGAGGGGCTCACTGGATTGGAATCAGAAGTTCTACTGTTCTAGTACCCTTTTTAAGAATCAAAGTGACCGGATGGCTGATACCCCCCCCCCCCCGACACCTTGTATTTTCCCAAAATACATTTGATAGAAATTTGAGATTGTCATTTGTTGTCGTAGAAACATCAAAAAAGGCTCATTTGATTGGAAATTGAAAGGGAATTTTTTAATAGCCAAAAGTGATTGGAGGGCATCAAGCCCCCCCCCCTGCCCCCCAATTCCCAAAACATGTCCAATCAAAATTTTGAGATAGCCATTTTGTTCAGGGTAGTTGAAAGGTCTGGAAATAATGTCTTTGAGCATGACGCCCCCCGCAGAGCCCTCACCGCAAGGGTTATAAGTTATGCCCCGAGAACATATAAGGTCTTATGGAAAGGGTGGTCTTATAAACTCCAGAGGGGGCTCATTTGATTAAACATTAGACATTCTAGTTCGCTTTTTAAGAGCTGAAGTTATCGGGGCAGCCAACCCCCCCCCCCCCTCTACGTTTTATTTTCCACAAATGCATCCGATAGAAATTTTGAGATAGCAGTTTGTTCAAAAATAGTCCAAAGATCATATAATTAACCCTTTGGGGTGGGCAGAGTCCCCCAGAGTCTTAGGGTAGTAGAGAGGGAGGTACCAGTCGTGACACCCACCCCTGCTGCCATCTACAATTTAGTTTAATGCTGACAGTACCCCAAATATGGGCATAGAGTCCCTAGGGAGAAAACGTGGTTAATGGGGTCAATGACCTAAATTTCCAAGGGTGTTGTTGTTTTGGGCAAGTGCACGCTCTCAGCGAATGTCAAGGTCAATTTATTTGTTGTTGTTGTTGTTGTTGCAAGTGCACGCTCTCGGTAAATATCATGGTGTCCAGAAATAGGAAACAGTATTTGTTGTTGTTGTTGTTTTGGGCACGCTCTCAGCGAATGTCATGGTGTCCAGAAATAGGAAACAGCATTTGTTGGTGTTATTGTTTTGGGCAAGTGAACGCTCTCGGCAACTGTCAAGGTGTCCAGACATAGGAAACAGCATTTGTTGTTGTTGTTTCTTTGGGCAAGTGAACGCTCTCAGCGAATGTTTTGAGTTTCCAGAAATAGTAAACAGTATTTGATGTTGTTGTTTTTTTGGGCAAGCGCACGCTCTCAGAGAATGTCAAGGTGTCCAGAAATTGGAAACACTATACAAAATTCGGTTATCAAAAGAATGTATCTCGTATCAGTACATCAAATATGGGCATAGCCTCCCTAGGGAGAACACGTGGTTAATGGGGTCAATGACCTAAATTTCCCAGGTCTATTTATTTGTTGTTTTGGCCAAGTGCAGGTTCGAGGCGAATGACAAGGTGTCCAGAAATAGGAAACAGTATTTGATGTTGTTGTTTGTTTGGGCAAGTGCATGTTCGAGGTAAATGTCAAGGTTAGGTTAGGTTAGAAATTGATTACATAATCGGTGGGGGAATTTTATTGATCCGATAACGGGAAACAGGATCA
Organism: Artemia sp. Qi Xiang Cuo; assembly: GCF_049724085.1. NCBI lineage: Eukaryota > Metazoa > Arthropoda > Branchiopoda > Anostraca > Artemiidae > Artemia > Artemia sp. Qi Xiang Cuo. The sequence goes on along the minus strand of NC_142813.1, from coordinate 45,382,172 downwards.
CGTGTTTTCTTCTCAGCCAATCAGAGGCTTGCTTGCATATCAATTCACCCTTGAGATTTCGTATATAACGAACATACATTGTGGTAAAAGTTTGAATAAGACAATTTTAGGATATCGAGTGTCCTTACTAAAAAAAAAATACTGCATTAAAAAAAATAAAATAAATTTGTCATACGAACTAAATTATTTCATCAGATACAACGACACTATGGAACGATCCCTTTGAAATTCTGCTAATAACATCGATGCTCAGGGTAAAAGTTTGAATCAAATACTTTTAGGATATCGAGTGTCCTTACTAAAAACTAGTTTTGTGTAAGAAAAATATGGAAAATACAATTCTTTGGTTCAAATCTGAAACTTTAAATACCTTGTTCTTTATGTTAGACTTTGACTTTTCATCCCAATTCAATTAAAAAATAAGCATTTTCAACTAGAAATAAGGAGCATCGTTAAAAACTAAGACGAATGGAAATTGTCCCGTATATGAAGTTAGCTACCCCCTCCGAAATACCTTGTTCTTTATGTTAGACTTTGAATTTTAATCCCAATTAAATTAAAAAATATAAAACCTTGAGAATATTAAGCATTTTAGAATAAAAACAAAAATCTTTAATCATAAAGAAATTTCAACGAACATCCGGTTTCAGAATTCCTATCAAGTCGAACAAAAACAAAACAAAAACAACTATAACAAAAAAAACCATAATTTTAAACAGTTTTTGGGAAACAAAGTGAAAGTAAAGTGTAACTCGCCCCGAAAGTAACCGTAACTCTAAAAACAGAATTTTAATAATTATAGATACATGAAAATAATTGGCTTTGTATACTGATTCCAAATACATAAATTTCCTTAGGTTTAATGTTATCCGTCAAAAGCTAAAACCTTGAGAATATTAAGCCTTTTAGAAGAAAAAAAAATCTTTAGTCATCATAAAATTTCAACGACCATCCGGTTTCAGAATTCCTATCAAGTCGAACAAAAATAAAAAATGAAGATCGATATATTATTGAATTTTAATATTAAATATACGCTTCAAAAATTATGCTCATGTTAGGTTAATATATTTCACTTCCTTGACGAAAATAATATCTTGATTAATATCTTCGGTAAAAGTTATGACTCGCTCCATCTCGATGGGTACACTGTTGGTCTTCTTTTCTTCTTGAATTGCCCAACAACAATCCTCTCTGACTCTAATGGGTCCAATCGTGATTTTAAGCCACGTCGAATAGCAGGGATATCGGCCAAGGTGACAATAAGCAGTTCTTTATTCTTAAATTAAGGAATATGAATAAGTCAATGAATTCAAAGATTCCATATTTGCAAAAAAAAACAATTCACAAATCGTATGTTAAATAATTGGAATCTCAAGCACTTTTTTTTAATTAACGATTTTAATAACAACTTTAATCTATATTTTCAACATGTCTTGAAACAGACAAAGATATGTGTTACTAATCACGGTGTTAACACGAGTGTCCCAAGTCTGAAATTTTCGTTTTTAATGGGCACCAAGTAAAGAAAAACCATACGGAATCAGGCAATCGAGTCTCTCAAACCCCATACAGCTCTTTTAACAGATACAAAAACTGCTTATTAAAAACAAAAACTTAGTTTTTAATGAGCACTAAGTAAAGAAATACCACATGGAATCAGGCAACTGAGTCTCTCAAACCCCTTAAATCCCTTTTTTAAATACACAAGAAATACTTATTTAACAAAAAAATTTCGTTTTAGTGGGTACCAAGTAAATAAAAAATACACGGAATCAGGCAACCGAGTCTCTCAAACCCCGTAAAGCTCTTTTAAAAGATACAAGAACTACTTATTTAAAGTAAAGTTTAACTGGCCCCCAAAAGTAATCGTAACCCTAAAAGTAGAATGTTTATAATTATAGATTCACGCAAATGATTGGCTTTTTATACTGATTCCAAATATATAAATGTCCTTAGGTTTAATGTTATCTGTAAAAAGCTAAAACCTTCAGAATATTAAGCCTTTTAGAAGAAAAACAAAATCTTAAGTCATTAAGAAATTTCAACGACCATCCTGTTTCAGAATTCCTATCAAGTCGACCAATAAAGAAAAACGTAAACAACTACAAAAAAACCCTAATTTTAAACAGTTTTTGGGAAACAAAGTGAAAGTTAAGTGTAACTCGCCAAAAGTAATCATAACTTTAAAAACAGAATTTTAATAAATATAGATACATGAAACTGATTGGCTTCACCAAAATATCATAACATATACTCACAAAAACTTACACACACACAAAAACTTACACACACACAAAAACTTACCCACACACAAAAAAACTAACACACACACAAAAACTTACACACACAAAAAAATTTACACACACACAGAAACAAATACACACACAAAAAAATAACCACACACACAAAAAACTTACACACACACACACACACACACACACAAAACCTTACACACACACACACACACACACAAAAAATTACACACACAAAAACTTACACACACACACACAAAAATACACGCATGACGGCTAAGTATGTTAAAGGCTAGCTATTTTCTTGCAAAAACACAAAAACTCAGAAAAAATGCTCATTGTTCCTTTAGTAGCCACACAATTAGACTAAAAATTACGATATTTATGCACATTTTCAACTAACTACGGCTAAGCATCTTATAAGGCAAGGTATTTTACTTGCGAGAACACAAAAAATCATTAAGTGGTATTAATGAAAATGACGATACATCAACCGAAAACCGTCCACGAGACCACCAATTAACCATCACCAAAGTGTCAAAATACCGTCAGTGTATCAACACCCCTCGGAAAATAGGGGGTAAAGGTCAACTGCGAAGATATTTAGCCTACAGAAAAAAATTGCTCATTGTTCCTTTAGTAGCCAAGCAATTAGACTAAAAATTACGATATTTATGCACAGTTTCAACTAACTACGGCTAAGAATGTTAAAGGCGAGCCATTTTCTCGCAAGAACAGAAAAATCAGAGCACACACACACAAAAACTTACGCACACACAAAAACTTACACACATAGAAAAACTTACACACACATACAAACTTAAAAACACAAAAAAAAACTTACACACACAGAAAAAAATAAAAAAAAAAACACAAAATTACAAAAACAAAAACTTACACTCACACAAAAACATACACACACACAAAAACTTACACACACACAAAATCTTACACACACACAAAAAAATTACACACACAAAAAAACACAAACACAAAAACACTTACACACACACAAAAACATACACACACACACAAACACTTACCCAACCAAAATCTCATACACACACAAAAACTTAACAACACATGCAAAAAACTTACACACACACACACACAAACACAAAAACTTACACACACAAACAAACAAAAATTTACACACACACAAAAACTTACACACACACTCAAAAACTAACATAAACGACGGGTAAGTATGTTAAAGTCTAGCTATTTTCTTGCGAAAACACAAAAAATCAGACAAAATGAACATTGTTTCTTTAATAGCCACGCAATTAGACAAAAAATTACGATATGTATGCACAGTTTAAACTAACCACGGCTAAGTATCTTAAAAGGCGAGGTATTTTTCTTGCGAGAAAACAAAAAATAATTAAGTGGTATTAATGAAAATGATGATACATCAACCAAAAAGCGTTAATGTGAACTACGATTAACAACCACCCAAGTGTCACAATACCGTAAGTGTGTCAACATCCCTTTGATAATAGGGGAATAAATCTCAACTGTGAAGATATTTAGCCTACAGAAAAAAAATGCTCATTTTTCCCTTAGTAGCCACACAATTAGACTAAAAATTACGATATTTATGCACAGTTTCAACTAACTATGGCGAAGTATGTTAAAGGCGAGCCATTTTCAAGCGAGAACACAAAAATCAGAACACACACACACAAAAACTTACACACACAAAAAAACAAAAACACACACACAAAAAACTTAAACACAAACAAAAATTTACACAAACACAAAAACTTACACACACATACACAAACTTACACACACACACAAAAAATTACCCACACACAAAAAAACTTACACACACAAAAAAAAACTTACAGTACACACAAAAAATAACAAAAAAACATAAAGTAACACACACACAAAAACTTAAGAACACAAACAAAATTACACACACACAATTTGACAAAAAATTACGATATTTATGCACAGTTTCAACTAACTACGGCTAAGTATCTTAAAAGGCGAGGTATTTTTCTTGCAAGAACACAAAAAATCATTAAGTGGTATTAATGAAAATGATGATAATCAACCGAAAACCGTCAACGAGAACACCGATTAACCATCACCAAAGTGTCACAATGCCGTCAGTGTG